>NW_028241730.1:0-36053 GCF_964263255.1 Lissotriton vulgaris
CTCAGGAGCCTATCCAACAGAAGCCTGTTCTATGACCACACCCAAGCAATTAGCGCAAGATTAGGTAGACGTTTTGTACTAATTGAATCCAACTCCCCATGTCCATATGCACAAAGGTCAATTACACTACCTTCAGAGTAGTAATCAAGCTCAACTTTTCTAAAACCTCTACTCTGGCCTATATAAGGATCACTCAATGACTATACGTTCATGGAGCCACACTATATGGGGCTTTAAGGCCTGATTTAGAGTTTGGCAAACGTGTTACTCCATCACAAACCAGCCGGATATATTGTCCACAATATTAGGAGTGCCATAGGCTATAATGGAATTGTAATATGGCAGACAGGATACCTATTATGTTTGTGAAACCCTTTATGTAGCAAGGTTGCGCAGGTACAGCGACTTGCTTTGCCTCAGTCCTCTCAGAATAACGTATTAATATGCTAATCAATATTTTTTGTCTGACTAATAGTGCACCACACGACATTTATAGGATCTAGGGCAGGGGTCTCCAACCTTTTCTGTAGTGAGAGCTACTTCTGATCAGTAAAAATCGTCGTGAGCTACTAAATGCCGAGCAACTAGCGCATTTTTCTGAGACATCCCCCCCACACCTGCCTTCATTGACTTTAAGCCGAATTATTGGTGTTCATCAGGGAAGACAAGGTAACACTTCTTATATAGGATCACAAACCAAAGAAAACATGTCCAACCACTCACGGTACACATGCCATAGCTTGCTGACAATGTAGGTAAGTGCTTCAGTGAAGTAAGTGCTTCAGTGCCACACATTGGATTAGTAAGCACTAGAATAGATAGAATGCTGCAACAGAAGGCCTCCCCTTACTTCATTATCAAATACAGTAAAATAAACAAAGGGAGAAAAGTTATGTTACAAGTGAATACATATTACTTTTTTATGCTTGTGCCTTTGCAAACTATTAAAACAGAGGTCAAATGGCCGGTATTTGGAAACCACCCTAGTTTCACTATAAAGCATTTCACTCAGTTCTATAACGCATACTTCAACTCTGCAAAGTCCAGAAAATGCATTGCCATAGTTCTTCACTCTGTTCAGCACAGCAACATACTGTCTGCTAAGCCTTTCACTCTCTGCCCAGTCTTCTACTTCTAGAAATCCAACTCCAATCTCTTGGCAGCCTTTTATTTAATCAAAATCATAATTTGCAGTCTATTTTACAAGGGCTTACTTTGCAGTCTAGCTTTCACCCCTAACTCAATTATGTTCTCACACAGTCCTGCACTTCACAGATTTCAGATGCCAGCATTGTCTGCATCCTACAATAAGCACATCCCCATTTTCTCAAAAGCCATTCACTAACAGTACAGCTGTCCTCTGCCCACAATTGGCACATACCCCTCAGGCACACAGGTGTAAACCTCTTCAAAAAAGGTTTTGAATGTGAGGGCATCAATTTGTCTGTGTACAATCCCAGCCATGGTGATTCACCTGCTCAAAATGTTGAGGGCTACCAGTGCATATTTGAATTTAATCTACTTTTTCATCTCAAAAACCATTCCGCTCTGCCTGTTAATTTTTGGGTGTGTGCACTGCTAACACAATGTCTGATGGGTCCCTACTCATCTGGAGCCTGTGCCTTACTGCAAAAGTAGGAGATTGCAAAGTAAACATTTATTTTTCCTTCTCACATTGTGTGGCATGGATTTTGCAGTCTGGACTTTAAAAAGCAGAGAAGAACAAGACAAAAACCCATCAAATGGACTCCGTCTTTGACTGGTGGCAATGCCCTGTTTCTGCTTGTTGATACATGTTGTGTAGCATAAGGGAAATATGCAAAGCAAGAGGCACAGAGCCTTTATGTTTTAAAAAAATATACATTCAATAATGTTGAGTGTTGCCAGTGCAAGTACATATTTTCGATGTACTGTTATACTTGGCCCCAGTCTGACCTTAATTTTCAAATGCCCCACAGTTAAATTACAAAAATGAAGCTCAGGGAATATGAGGCCTTTTGATTGTAACATCCGCTGCCACCGCACTTTACTATTGAAGAAAGATGTAAAGCGCGGTGGCTGTCAACGTTCCTTGCATGCTCTGAGCAGCTTTCTCTGTCTACCTCAGGCAAATATATAGCGCGGTGTAGTAATCAGTGAAAACTTTCACTGAATATTACACCACGGTATATATTTGCCTGAAGTAGACAGTGAAACAGTTTTAGTGCTGGCAAGGATTTTTTTGCTGTCTGCGAACTTGTTTTTACTAATGAAGGCAGGCAAATGTAAAGCGTAGCTGCCCAGTACATGCAAGGACTTCTAATTTGAATATGGGCTGCCACTGTGCTCTATTACTGTAGGCAGACGTAAAGAGTTGTGGCAGCCCATGTTAAAATCAAAGTTCCTTGCAGGCACGGAGCCACTTTCACTGACTACAACGTGCAGGCAAAGGAAAGCTTGGTGAAGTCAGTGAAATCGGCTCCGTGCATACAAGGAACTTGTATTTTAGCACCGGCTGCCACGGCGGTAGCAGCCCAGTGCCTGCAAGGACCTTTGATCTTAACGTCGCCTGCCACCACGCTTTATTTTTTAATGCAGATCTAAAGCGCGGTGGGAGCCGACGTTCAAACCAAAGGGCCTTGCTTGCATGGGGTTAATTTTAACAAGTCACTATGCTGCTGCTCGGCCACCAGCCATCTTACCTTGAAATTACTCCGGGAGGATCAAATAGGAAATACGAAGCGCGATGCCAGCCTGGAAAACAGAGGTGGCGCGTGACTTCAGGAAGTTGTGACTGCAGGAAGAACGTCACGCTCTTCAGTCCGCCCCGCCCCAGCAAAGCTCACTTTAGCCAATCTGAGAAGCTGGTTTGGGTGAGGGCGGACAAGGGCTGATTGCCATAAAAGAGAATGATGGAGTACAAAATAAAAAGCGAAACCACGTCTTAATAATTAGATAGGAGGCACGAGCTACTCCCAGAGGGTCGGCGAGCTACCGGTAGCTCGCGATCGACCGGTTGGAGACCCCTGATCTAGGGGAAGCTTGACTATGTGCGTTTACTAACGAGTAACGCGAGTGCACTAATATGGCCGGCGCAATACGGGATCTGTACTGCGCATGCGTATGTCACACTCACGCGACATGACGTATTTCTCTGCTTGGTGGGAAACTCTTGCTACTGCGCACTAGAACTAAGATGGCTGCTTCATGTCTTATTTATTAACCCCTCCCATGCTGATGACGAGCTCAGCTCGTCATCAGCTACGGTGCTCATGTGCTGATGACGAGCTCGTCATGGCCGTTAGAACGCTCACACGTGGGGATAATTCCCCTGCTCTGCCAGCGTTCTAAAGGAACGGGGGTTGCCGTGGCTGAGCTTGTCATCAGCACCGGGGCGCTGGACGCGCCCCCCGCCCCCGAGCACAGCGGGGGAATTACGCCCGCTGCGAAGGGGTTAAAGCACCTGCTACTGCTTTTACTAAACATTGTTTGTTCTGCCTAAATCCTAATGCAATAGTTAAAATAAAGTAATGGGAATAGAGTAGAGATAGGTGGTAAACGGTGCATGCATTTATTTCTTGTTCTAAAACTGTTTCTCTTCTACTTTGCATGTATCGTACTTTGGGCCTGACATCTATTTCTGAACTCCATCTTTGGAGGAACTGCGCCTGTGCAGAGAAGCTCAAACCACTGAATCATTGACATTGAATTGATGCCAAATCTTGACTTGCTAGTAGATGCATCTGGGAACTTTACCTCCTGACCTTTGAAGAGGAAGCCAAACTGAACTGTTTACAATGTAGTTAATATTGATACATTCACTGCCAGGTGGAATAAAAGTGCATGGGAAAATAAAGTTATGGGAGGGAACATCAATTTGAATATTGGATGAGGTAACCTCATAACTGGTATGGTGTGATGACCTCTCCTCGTCTTTTGACCAATCAAATTGTGGCAATACACAACTTGCAACATTGGGGTGGTACACTGCCCTGGAAAATGGTATATCTAAGGTAGGCTTAGCTAGTTAGATTGTCGGACTTGTCCGAATAGCTGACCTGTCACTGACCCAACACACTCAATAGGCGATCGAGAGCAGAGGTGCTGGCGGAGCACTCTGTCAGAAGATTCGATAACCTAATCAGGGTCCGACTGTTAGCTGCAGAGAGAGGGGTGTGATTCAGGCATTGCACAATAGCTGTGGGTACCGGTCCTGACCTGCGGTGTTCTTGTCCTGATTCAATTTGGTCCGTACCTGTCCTGATTTCTGGTCTGCACCTGTTCTATCCTGTTGGCACCTGCACTTTCGGGGCTCTGTCCTTTATCCCAGCCCGTGGCTAGGGTTGGTCTTCACACCCTTCTAGGTAACTATAAATTCATGTGGGTAATTTCAATGCTTAAAGAAAGTTTAATTATATTTCTATATCATCTTGTTTTGATCATATGCTTTCTAACTGAATGAGCTTTAATGAATTTATATGGACTCTGACACTTAAGATTTTTATAGATAAAGTGTTTAAACCTTTCCTGAATCTGTGGTTATTTTATGCAGGAAATGTTCATTGCTACCTATTTTCTTGCTAACTCCCTTGATCCATTAGGACTTTAGGTACCAGTGACTAGGATTGGTAAGTCAACGGGTATAGGTCCTAAAAGTTATTTTAACTGGTTAAAGCGTAAGCTTACCTGTTCAAAGTGTATATGTTTTTATGGGCCCAGGTGAGTATTGTAAAATGAGCAGGTGAGCCCGCGCTCTATCAGTATTTCTTTGGTAGCAGAGTAGTGGTTAGGGTTTAGTTAAGATAGGTAGTTAGGATTAGGATTATTGATGTGTATTTGAATTTGATTTATGTATTAACCAAATTTGTTTGTACCTGTTATATGTTTGTTTTGGAATCCCCGGGGGCAGAATAACAGGTGGCAATTGGAAGCCACTCTGTAGTGAGTTCACCAGCCTGTGGAAGTAAGTGCATGGTTAGGTAAAAATTGGAAGCACTAATTAGGGACTTTCTGTATAAATGTGTGAATAATTGATAGCAAAGAGTTTGCTAGTAAAACTTTGGTGTGATATCACCTAGAAAGGGTCACACTTCCCCCTCTAACCCTTGGTATAATGACGCCCTGAGATCCATGAGGAAAGAATGTAAGAGGGCTGAGCGAACATGAAGAAGGGACTATAAAGATGGAGATAAAATGGTGTACTTAGCTAAACTAAAACTCTATCATAAAGCAATCTGCTCCAGGCGTGCTACATTCTATGTGGAAGAAATTAAAGCTAGCACTAACCCCACTAAATATATTTTTTAACTGGTGCAGGAACTTCAGAGTAATAGAACTCCTGCTGATAGCATTACTTCCACACAGCAGTGTGAGTACCTTGCCATTTTCTTTGAAGAAAAGGTGCAAAAAATATATAGGTCATTTCCGCAGCACTCTCTGGATTTACACGCCTCCACTGATACCCATGCTGGTGGTGCTGCCCTGACTCTCATACCAGAAATCACGAATGATGAGCTGGCTAAACTCTGTAGGAAAGTTAAATCTGGTTCTCCGGCAGACCCTATGAGGCCGGCACAATTCATGGAGTCTCTGATGCTTTTCCAGCAGCCTTTGAGTCTCATACTTAACCTATACTTCTCTATGGCTAGTGTTCCTACTGCCTGGAAACAGGCATGGGTCTCCCCTATCATTAAAAAGCCCACCCTGGATTCTTCTAAACCAGAACATTTTAGACCGATTTCCCTGCTCCCTTGGGTGGCTAAGCTTCCTGAGGCCAACGTTAACAATGTACTGTTGCAATTCATGCACCAGAACGGCATTCTGGACCCATCTCAAAATGGGTTCAGGCCAGGCCATAGCACTGAGTCTGCCTTACTGGCCACGACCGAACATCTCCAGACGATTCTCGACGCCGGTCAGAGTGCTGCGCTGATTCTATTAGACCTCAGCACGGCCTTTGACATGGTATCGCATGACAATCTGTTATATCGTCTGGAGGAAGTCGGGATTACTGGTCTCGCCCTGGAATGGTTTCGTTCATTTTTAAAGGACAGATCCTTCAGGGTGTCAGCACCTCCGTATCTTTCTCAGTCCCATCACATCGGTCAGGGAGTCCCTCAGGGCTCTGCACTCAGCCCGTCCCTTTTTAATCTCTATGTACAACCGCTTGCGGCAGTAGCAAAGGAGTGGGGTCTCACGCTGGTATCATATGCAGATGATACTCAGCTGGTCATCACTCTTACTGAAGGACCATCTGCATCGGCCACGAGATTTAGGGACGGGATGGCTGCAGTTGCCCAATGGATGACGGACAACTGCCTGCAGCTTAATGCAGGCAAAACGAAGGTGCTGCTTGCAGGGAAGAACACCACCAATTGGAATCAGCATTGGTGGCCATCCTCTCTGGGCACCATGCCAGCACCCAAGTCATTAGTTAAAAACTTGGGAGTCTGGATGGACTCCTCGCTCAGTTTTCAGACCCACACCAAGAGAGTGGCAGCCACCTGTGTGGGTCTGCTGAGGGGCCTTAATCCGATACTGAAGTTTTTCGACTCGAAAGTACGGCAGCTTATTGTCCAGGCTACCATTCTTTCATGTCTGGACTACGCCAGTGTGCTGCTCTTGGGTGCAAACAAAGCTGAGATAGCACGTCTGCAGAGAGTTTGGCAGCAAGGGCCTTGGTAGGTCTTCCCCTTAGATGTTCTGCCAGAGCCACAATCAGAAAGCTACACTGGCTTCCAAATGTCTCCCGAATCCAGTTCAAAGCTCTCTGCTTGGCGTTCAGGATTCTTAAATCCAGGTGCCCAGACCTCCTGTGTCCGCTTCTAACTCTATATGTGCCCCAGCGGAGTCTGCGCTCACTGGGACAACACCAAGTGAATGTACCGCGTACCAAACTATGCCGCATGGGTGGGCGCTCTTTCCGGGTTCTAGGAGCCAAGCTTTGGAACTCCTTGCCGCTGGGCATCCGTGGCATGGAGAACCTGTCTACCTTCCGGAAAGCTGTCAAAACCCTTCTGTTTCCTCCCCCTTAGGGTTGCCTTCCCCACTGGGCCTGCACTTGATCTACCAGCGCCGGGACATGCCTTTCCTGGGGCAACTGTCGCGCTTACACAAACTTTTAACATAACATAACATAACACTGAAGGAGTAACAGGTTCTTCTGAGCTTGATTGACAGCACAGGGATTCGCTAGTGAAACTTTGGCCTTATATCACCTAGAAAGGGTAAGCCCGATGCTTGCGTGAAAGGTAGATGGAAGGGATCTACTTGTAGTGTATGAAGAGTAAACGGAAGGGAGTTACTCGCAGTGAGTGCAAATCATCTTTCCTTTGAATTAGTCACTCAGGCACAGTGGCGAATGTTTTTACGTCGTTAATTAATTAAATAAGCATTTAAAAGTGAATAGAAGTAATCTCTCGTATTACCTTGCAAAGGAGGGAATCAGTTGCGGAGCTGTGATGATGTCACTTAGAGCCGCGCTGGTATTGGTTGAGACAGCGGGAGCATGAGAACTCGTTTCATGGGAAAAGCTGTGCAACTATTGGTTGGATTTATTTGAATTCTAATTGCCAATTGGTCATTGAAAATTAAGAAACATTCTGGTATAGGAAGTCTTTTTTGTAAACAATGGAGTGTCTTTGCAAAGCAAAAGCGGCATAAAATTACATGTGGCATTGAGATCCAGCAATTATAGGAAATAGACCTGATAGAAGGTACTTAGGTTTTGTGCAAGAGCAATATATAAGAGGAAGACCTCATATCATGTACGGAGACAAAAGAAAAATGTTGTTCATCAGAAAGGTTAAAAATGTCTTTAAAAAAGATAAACGGATTAAAACCGGAGAAGGGATTATTATTCCACCACCGAACACGCTGCATCATACATGATGCTTGAAAGGGGCTATCACACTTGTGTGTGGTTAGAAAACTGGATAGAAATACCAAAGATGATGGAGTTTTGGCATTCCCAGAAAATGGTACCTTCAATGGAAGATTTCTGTATAATTTAAGAACACGCATGAATGAATTTGATCCTAGACCTAGATTAACCTGGTATGAAGCATTAGAAGAATGGGAAACATAGGCTTTTGAACGAGATAGACCCAGAAGCGACAGAAATTGGAGTACATTTTATCCCAGATTTCCCAAAGAGACAAGAGATAAGCAAATCAAACAATGGAGACAATCAATGCTAGTGCAAGGGTTATATCCTGTCCGAGCCTTAGAAGAACAAGCATTAAGTAAAAGTACTGAGAAAACGAAAAATCTAATGACTAGTATTGATCCAGAACATCATTACCTGGGGGATTTGTTAATGAAAAATCCGCCACCTTATAATGAGGAGCCAAACCTAGTTAATCCTAGTGCTCCGTTCTTAAAGCCATCTTTGGTTCCACAAGTAATACATGAGACTTCATTAGAAAAAGTGTTACAGGAAAGGGAAAGAGAAGCAATAATAAATAAACAGAGAAATTAGTTAATTCAGAAAATTTCACAGTTGAATGCAAGTCCTGAAGCCTTAACGATTCCAGTGACTATAGATCCTGTTGTTCCCTTATACGGAGATAAGCAGACTAGTCCTAAACCTCCCGTTCTAACTACACCTGTAGTGCAGCCAAGAAAAGAGACATTAATAGTGGATGATCAGGCAAGTGAATGTGAGTCGGAAATTTCTCTGATGGATTTACCTATAAGAGAACCGGTAAGTAGCTCAGTCAGGAAAACTACTCCTGCAAGTTCTTGAAAGGTACGAATGGAAACATCCTCACGTACAAGAAGTACTACTGTAGTTACCCCGGAAGGGATTGAGAGATGGTCCAGAGAAATAGAAAAGCCAAAATCCCAGCCAAAAGTATTGGATCTTTTTAAATAAGAATTGAATTGAAAAAATTACTTGCTGGAAATGTGGGATTAGACAGATTAAATACCTTAAATGAAGAGGAATTGTTATTTATATGTCGAAGTATCACTCGAAATTAAGTATGGGTGAAATTTGCGAATTCGCGGTCCGCGAATTCGCGCGAAATCGAATTCGCGATCCTCAAAATTCACGAATTCGTGCAAATGTGCGGATTTTGCATGTTCGCTGGGTTTTTTGCGTATTCGCTGGCCGCTTGCAGCGCACCGACCGCGAAGGTACCCATGCGGTCATACATGGGCGCGGCCATCTTGTGCGCATTGCGTATTTCCGTTTCCGGGCGCTATTGGCAATCTCGCGTTGTGTGTGGCGCGCTATTACGAGTTTGCGTGTTTTTTTGTGTACTCGCGGGGAAATATCGCTGGAACGTACCCACGCGGTCCTCAATGGGTGCGGCCATCTTGTTTTTCATTCATTGCTATGGTTCTGGGCATGCTTTTTCTATCCAGCTTCAATCTTTGCCATCCTTTGTTTGTTTGAAGTTTTTAAAAATCTTTTTTACTTATTATCCATCCCTCTATTTTTCTAGATCTATATTTTGTGTTTTCTTCTACTTTAATTACTTTAAAACAAATTTTTTGACCTCTTCTTTTATTTACTTTTTCCCTATTCTCTTTCCTATTTATGATTTCCATTCCTGTCCAGGACCATGACAAAGGGAGCCTGGAAGGACAAGGGGAAGGGTCCGGCACCCCATACCCGGCTCCCAAGCAGGCGATTGAGGAGGGAGCAAGTCATAGCCCGGGAGATCTTTAGCGCGGAGGAGGTGGCTGCACTGATTTTTTATGTCCAGCGCCGCCTCCCCAAGACCGTCGCGGCAGGCGGCAGGATCGCTGGCGGGTACGGGATCCGGGAGCGTCGGCAGCTGTGGGGGAAGGTGTGCCGGGCCATGTATCGGCAGTCTCGGGTCCGGCACACCTACAGCCAGGCCACGCACCGGTGGTCCGATATCCTGGACCGTGAACACGACCTGCTCGACCTGCTAGGTGTCGAGATCCCTGGGCTTGGTGAGTAGTAGTAGCTATTTAATCACTACTCTGTTTTCTCCTGCTCTATGTTATCATATTGCAAATGTTTGTTTTTTCTGAAGAGCAATAATGCTGCCGATTACATTGTAGATAAATTATGTTTCAAAATCTTCTGTGATTGCATTGCAGGTGCCTGCTCAGTGGCGGTGCTACTATGCTTACTTGTTTTCGATTTTGTGCTCATTTCATTGGCCTGAGTGATTATGTATGAGTGTACTTTACAGAACTGCGTAATTCTGGACACTAAGGGGCAGATTTACAATTACTGGCGCATCCCTGCAAAATTGCAGGGATGCGCCAGTAATTGTGCGCCACGCCTCCACCACCCATGGTGCGCGGCATTTACAATGCGGCGCACCATGGGGCAAAAACGACACAGATGCGTCACGCATCTGTGCCGTAAAGGCGGCATATTTCTGGAGTTGCGTCGCAAGCACAACGCAGCTCCAGCAATGCTCTGGGGTGCCCTATCTCCCCAATGCTGCATCAAGCCGTACTTCTGCTTCAAGCAGGCGCAGGGTTTTGACGCAGCATTGGCCTAAAAGTGACTAGGTGAAATCTTGTAGATTTCACTCATCAACTTTTAGCAGGCGTTCCTGCGCAGGAACGCCCTCCCTTGCGCCGGAACGCCCCCTGAAGGCGCAGGGCTTTACAACGTGATGCATCTCCCAGATGCGTCACGTTGTTAATATACCCCGCACCATGGTGCCTCTTTTGCGCTGCCGCTGCGTCACAAAAGTCACGCAACGACGGAGCAAAAGAACCGCAAGGGGCTTGTAAATCTGCCCCTAGAGACTCAAGTCCAGTCCTTCCTTTGTACTCCTGCCACTAAGAAGAGATAGTGGTGGTGGATTGAAAGTTTGAGTATATTATGACTGGTTAGTTAGTAGGAAACTTTTTAGTGTTCAACTTCTCACTGGTCTGCAATCACGATGGACTGTGTCTGTCACTTCGTGTGCTGTGGAGTGCTGCCTGCCAGTCCTAGTCGAACCTTTTTATAGTTGGTTTAGTGAGTTACATAACTTTCCAAGTAGACGGTCCGCGAATCCAGCAATACTAATATCCTAGTAGCCCACATCAGATAGGTCAATAAATTTAGTGCAATTCGTGTCTATTTCCCCAAAATAATTTGTTATTGTTTTTTTGAAATGTTTGATTTGGTTGACAACAATCATCCATGTTTGTGTCTTTCTTTCATGTTGTGCAACCCCCAGGGGCAAGGGGACACAGGAGGAGGTAGCGGCGCCCGCGGAGAATGGACAAGATCAGGAAGGCCAGGATCGGTCTGGCGAGGGCTTCTCTGCTGGCCCCAGTAAGTTTTCCTGTTAATATTAATAAATATACTTCCCTATCTTTTACAGCACCTATTTTTTCCTAACGTTCCTCATTCGATTTTTTTTCAATCGTCTTTCATCTTCTTGTAGACTGTTTCTAAATTCTTATCCTGCCTCTACTATGACTCCCTGTGGTACCACTAGATTATTATTAGTCTGTCTGTGTAGCTAACTAAGCTTGCACAGTTGGCAAAAGGTGATAAACAAAACTCCCATTCTATTCAGCAATAGCTCTATGCACTGAGTGCAGTCCTCTGGGTTGTCCATAATGTCTTTGGAAGTCTTCTAAATGTTTATGCTTTGACAATTCCCAACGATAAAATGTCCACCAAGAAAGAATAAGATACTAGTTTACTTTTTGATTGGATAGGAGGACAATCCATACTACTACTGTTGCAGGGACTATTCTGCACAAACAGAACTATGGACACGAAATAGTGCATTGTTTATCAATTATAATAGGCGCAGTTAGACTTTCCACATACCTCCGTCATAACAGAATTTAAACCCCCAATCTCCTTACTGACTAGCTAGTGTGTCAGAGTCATTTAGCTCCTGAATTCATCGATGATTGATCCCCAATGATTATACAACCCAGGACATAAGACTACGGAGTCAGAGTCCCGACCTCTCAGAGCCACGGCCTCATGCTTGCAAATTGCAAACCCTTTCGCTCGCTCACTCACTCATGAACAAAAACCACAGCGTCTATGTAAATTTTAAAGCTTTATTAAAAGTAAAAACATTTATTAAAATCAAGTTCAGCATACAACATAAACGGTGGATTGAAAATTGAAAAGTGCTTAGTGACTTCATACATTAATTGTGGGTAAGCCCTCACCAGGTTGGAACTTCAAGTCTTCTTTGTGGTGCTGAATCGTTGCTGACTCCGTTCAAGTGATGATGATCTGATCTTTCTTGTTCTTAGAAGGGAAGCTTCTGTCTGTTATGAAAAAAATGGTGCGTGGTAAAAAGCAAGCATTCATCAGTTGTGCCAAAAAGTGTAGCAAGACATGTTAGGGCTAAGCATAACTAAAAACACCCTTCCCTGGAAAAAGGGCAATTTGTAGTTTAGACTAGAGAGTCACAAATTATTAAATTTGTTTATGTATTCGTAGTAACATTTTTTCATTCCTAGACAAAATACCAGGGAGTGGTGTATATGGCATCTAAGAATCTGAAATGTATTATCTAGGCGGAACATCGGCACAGCCATCCACCGGTGCCGGGGCCAGCGCGGAGGTGGGCACTCGTGGGGCGGAGGCGGTGCATAAGCCAGCGGAAACTGCTGTGGGGGATGCCACGGGAGTGGCGGGCAGTGGTAAGGTATTATATTCCTTACTTATTGAGATTGCAGACTGCAGAGTGTGCTCTCTGCACGGGTGTATATGTTGTACAGTACAAGTATACTTTACTGTTAATAAGACTTACAAATTTAGAACTAAGTTTTTATCAACCAGGTAGTAGCCTCCTCTAAATTGACTTCAACTCAGCTCTGAAAGTTTTATCGAGAAGCCAAGTCAGATCAGAGATGAACTTGATGGATGGGATGAACGAAAAGGGAAAGAAGGGTGTAAGTAAGTGTGGAAGGACGAGCGAGTTAAAAAATAACGATGACTGGCAAAGAACGATATGTGTTTTTGAATGCTGCCCGAGGTGGCTGGGAATATGATGCATGGCCGATTGAAGGATGAAGCAAGGATGGGTGAAAGGAGAAAGGGAAGAGGACTGCCTGGGTGGGTGAAACAGAAACTGTATGTGTGCGCAATATATCCTTTGCTTCAAATTCAAATGCAAGTCAAGCACGGATGCATGGCTTGCGGTTTCCAAAATAAAATCAAAATGTTGTTTTTCTGTGGGAAAAAGTAAGGGTTGTCCAGTTGAGACATTAAGAAGAATGATTGACATTTACTTTGAATGGATGGATGCCTGGATCATGCTACTATCTGACTCATAGATAGTATATGTGTATGTAGACAGAGTAAACGGTCACTGGATGAAGTAAGTGTTACTTTGAAGAGCATGTAACACCGCACCCGCACGTCCGTTCCAGTGTAGCAAAGGCAAGGAAAAGAAGTAGTAATTTTTACGAATACTACCATGAATAGTAGCAGTAGTTTGTATTGCAAGCACAGCATATATTCGGCATTACGGGGGCCACTCACTACCTCTGTTAATAATTTTAGTACAACTCTGCCATTCATGTGTGGCCTATCAATGTTCACGAAAATAAAAAACAAAACACTTAAAGTCATCCCATATGTAAGCAAATATCCTGTGAAGGGATAGATAATCATATTATTTATCTTCTTCATTTTCCTTTTCTAGTAGTCATTGGCGTTGTAGGGTGAAAGTTAAATTAATTAAGCAGTAGCCCTTGTAACAGAGTATTCTCAGTGCCACCTGTAATAGAAAAGTAAGAGCTTCACCACCTGCATGTACTGGACTGGTACAGTAGCGCAAGTCTGTGTCATCATGGCTTGCGTCTGTTTTTCTAGGGTGCAAGTTGACTGCGCTGGCATTATGACGACTTCCAGAAGTTTACATACCAATTTCGCTAAACAAGAGAGGAGAAGAAGAATAAGACTGGTGTACTGTCATAGTCGACTCTAATGTAGTGAGTCCATATAGTGCTCATAGAATCCTCCCACTAATGTTAGAGCAGAGGCTGACAAAGTGGGAGGTTAGATAGAAACAGGCCACAAATGTCATGTACTGTGCTTGCAAGTTGCTAGTTCTACTGTGACACAACTTTCTGCTGAATTATTTTGTGTTAATCTTGAAGAGCATTGGTACAGTATGTCTTTCTTTCTTCATATAGATGCTCCTTCCAAACTGACACAGAAGGAGCTGGCTAGACGGGCCCGGCAAAGGAAGCTGGATGCGATTGTCGCCAAATATCGGCGGCTTGTGGCCCAGGAGGAGGAGGACACGCAGTCGCAGTCCACCACAACATCCACTGCGACAGCTGCATCCTCCTCTGCGCTTCCTGGGTCAGCCAGTCAGTGCAAGCCTCCAGCTGTACGAAGCCGTTGTACCGCAGCCACCGCCACCACCAAGCAGCCAAAAAAGCAGCTGCCCCCCCACAGCAGGTGCAAGGCCCGCATCCACCGCCTAACCCTCAGGATGACCAATTTTGAGCAGGAGATGGAGAGAATGAAGAGCCTGCTCAAGAAGAATCTCTGCGGGGAGCAACGGGCCCACCTGGCCAGAGGACACCGCCGGCCGCAGTAGAGGAGGAGAGACTGTCCCTTGCCCCTTTTTTAGACTTTTGGGGGGTGGGAATTGGGAGTTGGGTTTTTTCTTGGACTTTGGGGACTTTTTCACGGACATTCTTTGGGGTTAGGGAGCGGGGTGGGTCGGTCTTGCGGGATAGTTTATTTTTGTTATGGATTTAAATAATTATTCACTTTCAACTTAAACATTGCATACACGTTTTTACTGTTTTGCGAGGGAGGCGGGGGGGGTTAAGTTTTCGTTTGTTTTCCTGAAAATTAACTGCCTGCTTGATTCAAATTGTCTAAGTAATCGCCCAAATGTTTACAAAAGTAAGTGCCACTCACAGAGTTAGTGAATTCAATTGTCCTACTACTTTAGTAGTACTACCATCAGTCTCTCCTCTCTCCTCCTACTCCATTATTCTTCCTCCCCCCAAAACGCTTATCTTACCTGTGATTCGTGTTTGAGAATAGGCCTAGGGCTAGGCACAGAGCTGGCTGCATGGCAACTGGCGATGAAGGCTGGCAATCCTGGGCGGATGAAATGGTATCAATGTGGTGGTAGTGGTGGTACACAGTGGCAGTAGCAGCATATGAAAAAAAAGAAAATGAAACCTTGAGTGGCCTGAGCAGATCATTACAACAGTACGATAGATAGCATAGTACACAAGAACAGTGCCCTAATTTAGCCTAACAAATGCTAACGTTTCCAAAGTATACTAGTTGCGTGGAGTTTGGCTTTGGCTACTAGAAATAGTACAGAAGTTGAAGGGCACAGCAGCGTAATCATTCGCCACATGTAGGAGGAGGATGTTTTCTGTTGCTTTGACCTTATCCTCCCCAGCAAGTGTGTGGAATTATTGTTGTAATTTACTCACACCTCAAAGAAAACCACACAGCCCGGGGGAACAGCGTTAGGGTTTGAAACTTGGATGGGAATGGGGTTTGTGGGGAAAGTTTTGTGGAGAGAGGAAAAAAAAAACACAGCATGGACAAACAACAAATGAAGATAAACAAATCTTTGGATACAAAGCTATCCAGAAATCTTTTAAAGGACATAAAGGAAGTGCATGCTCTACTGCATGCATGAAGTTGTTTGCTAAATGGATAGGTTATTGTAAAGTAAGTAGTACTTTCTACAATGTACTAACTATGAAGAAACAATGTGACAGTACAGGGCTGCAGTAATTACGCAATTTCACTTGCCTATCTGCCCTCAGAGAGAAGAACCACTTAGTACATTAAATTAGTTTAAAAAATAGCAAAGAAAAAAGTATACAATGGCTAGAGGATGAATTGAAGCAGAGAGCAAACAAATGCACAGAGTCACACTCACAGAAGTTCACAGCAATAACATTACTTAAAAGATAAGTAGAAATGAAGATGGATACTGTAACTGTATGTTGTTGTAGTTGTCCTGTTGAATTTGGGAAGTTGCATGCATCCAGCCATTGCTCTTTTTCACGGTACTCCTCCATTCCATCTGACGCTCCGCCAATCAATGTTGGGGACCAGAATACACCTTGTCCACTGCCTGCCTGGTGGATGCTGAATTGCGGGTCGCTAAGCCTGCGGTCATCCTTTTTGCCACTGCACAGGGTAAAAGCCGGCCTGTAATTGTTGATGGAAAAACAGGAAGTGATATTAAAACACCACGGAGAAAAAAATATAAGGTGCGCTGTCTAGTGCAAAAATAACACTTTCAGTTTCAGAGTCGACAGTATTACAAAACATACAAGCATCATCTCGAAAGTGCGTACTCTGAGTCTCCTTTTCAAGGATAAATTAGTGTGGGCGAAATTTGCGGATCTTTCCCCTCAAGCTAGGTGTAAAGTGTAAACTGCGATTTTGGAACCCTAACCCTAACCCTAGGCCCTAATACCCCTTTTTCACCATGGATTTTCTCAAAACCACTTGCACCCGATATTAGACCTTCCCAAAAATGCCCCCAGAGCTGACAACCCACCCGCAAAAAAGTAGAACACCCCCAAACAGGCCAAAAGCAAAAATGGAAAATGTGACACCTAGAAAATTTTCGGCCTACCAGTCAACATCACTCCAAACGCACTCTGCAGCTAGGCCCTAACTCCCCTTTCCCACCATGGATTTTCTTCAAACCACTTGCAATCAAAATTAGACTGTGCCAGCAGTGCTCCCAGAACCCAAAACCAACCCCCAAAAACCAAGAAGCCCCCCAAACACCCCTCAAAAACAGGCAAGTGAGCAAAAACGGAAAAACTTTTTCACCATGGATTTTATCCAAAACACTTGTGCCCGATATTAGACCTTCCCAGCAATGCCCCCATACCCATCAACCCACCCGCAAAAAAGTAGAACACCCCCAAACAGGCCAAAAGCAAAAATGCAAAAACTCAAACAGAAAATTTTCTGCCTACCAGTCAACATCGGTCCAAGCGCGCTCTGCAAGTAGGCCCTAACTCCCCTTTCCCACCATGGATTTTCTTAAACCCCTTGCAACCAAAATTAGGCATGCCCAACAGTGCTCCAAGACCCCCCAACCCACCCCCAAACACCAGGAACACCCCCCAAACAGCACCCGAAAACACCAAAATGAGCGAAAATTGAAAAGAAAATTCACCATGGATTTTGTCCAAACCACTTGATTCCGATATTAGACCTTCCCAGCATTGCCCCCAGACCCCTGAACCCACCCGCAAAAAAGTAGAACACCCCCAAACAGGCAAAAAAGCAAAAATGGAAAATGTGACAAAGAACATTTCAGGCCTACTTTCAAAATCAATACAACCGCGCTCTGCAGCTAGGCCCTAACTCCCCTTTCCCACCATGGATTTTCTTCAAACTACTTGCAACCAAAATTAGGCATGCCCAGCAGTGCTCCAAGACCCACCAAACCCCCCACAAACACCAGGAACCCCCCAAACAGCCCCCCCAAAAACACCAAAGTGAACGAAAATTGGAAAACAAAATCACCATGGATTTTGTCCAAACCACTTGATTCCGATATTAGACCTTCCCAGCATTGCCCCCAGTCCCCTGAACCCACCCTCAAAAAAAGTAGAACACCCTCAAACAGGCAAAAAGCAAAAATGGAAAATGTGGCAGAACATTTCAGGCATACTTTCAAAATCAATCCAAGCGCGCTCTGCAGCTAGGCCCTAATTCCCCTTTCCCACCATGGATTTTCTTCAAACCACTTGCAATCAAAATTAGACTGTGCCAGCAGTGCTCCCAGACCACAAAAACCACCCCCAAAAACCTAGACGCCCCCCAAACAGCCCCGCAAAAACAGGCAAGTGAGCAACAACGTAAAAACTTTTTCACCATGGATTTTATCAAAACCACTTGAGCCTGATATTAGACCTTCCCAGCAATACCCCCAGAGCCATCAACCCACCCGCAAAAAAGTAGAACACCCCCAAACAGGCCAAAAGCGGAAAATGTGACACTTAGAACATTTTCGGCCTACTAGTCGACATCACTCCAAATGCACTCTGCAGCTAGGCCCTAACTCCACTTTCCCACCATGAATTTTCTTCAAATCACTTGCAATCAAAATTAGACTGTCCCAGCAGTGCTTCCAGACCACAAAACCCACCCCCACAAATCTAGAACACCCCCAAACAGCCCCCCAAAAACACGCAGTACTGCAAGGGCTGAGTTTAAATTGTGCCAAAACGCAGTCTACAACTAGGCCCAAACCCCCCTTTTCCACCAGGGATTTTCTTCAAACCACTTGCAATCACAATTAGACCTTCCCAGCAGTGCTCCAAGACCCCCCGAACCCCCCACAAATCTAGAACACCCCCAAACAGCCCCCCAAAAACATGCTATACTGGTATATTCAAAGCATGGCAAATTGCGCTGTTCACCAAAAATTGCTGTTCAACTTTTTAGCACTTCCACTACTTTGATCCTCTTGAAACTTACCTGGACACTTGTTCCAGCGTGATTCCCAAGAATCTCAGCAAGGCAGAACAAAATCGAACCACTGCGCTCTTTGAAGAAGAAGAAGGTCTACGACCTTCCACTCCGGATCACCAACCGACCCCTGCCCCCACCACGTCTTCAACAAGGCCGACTCCATCATCGCACCCCACCTCCGGGACGTCATCAACACCTCCTTCAACACCGCCACCTTCCGGGAGACCTAGAAGCACGCCGAGCTCAGCGCCCTCCAGAAGAAACCAACTGCAGACCCCACTGACCTCAAGAACTACCGCCCCATCTCGCTCCTCCTTTTTCCTGCCAAAGTCATCAAGAAGACCATCAACAGACAGCTTGCCGCCTTCCTCGAGACGAACGGAACCCTCGACCCCTATCAGTCCGGTTTCTGAGCCAACCACAGCACCCAGACCGCCCTCATCGCAGCCACTGACGACATCAGATCCCTGCTCGACAATGGGGAAACAGTGGCCCTCATCCTCCTGGACCTCTCTGCAGCGTTCAACACTGTCTGCCACCTCACCCTAGTGTAGCGCCTCAACAACATCGGAGTCCAAGAGAAGGAACTGGAGTGGATCATCTCGTTCCTCGCAGGAAGAACCCAGAGAGTCCGCCTCCCCCGTTCAGATCCGAGGCCACCGAAGTTATCTGCGGCGTACCACAAGGATCAGCACTCAGCCCAACCCTCTTCAACATCTACACGAGCCCTCTTACAGCCATCGCACGAAAACACAACCTCAACATCGTCTCCTATGCCGACGACACCCAGCTGATCCTCTCCCTCACCAACGACCCGGCCACCGCCAGAACCAGCCTGCACGAAGGGATGAAAGACGTCGCCGAGTGGATGAAGAACAGCCGCCTGAAACTGAACTCCGACAAGACGGAAGTCCTCATCCTGGGATCATCACCCTCCGCCTGGGACGACTCCTGGTGGCCCCCTGCCCTGGGCACCACTCCCAAACCAACGGACCATGCACGCAACCTGGGCTTCATCCTGGACTTCTCCCTCTCGATGACCACAGAAGTCAACGCCGTCTCATCATCATGCTTCAACACCCTGCGCATGCTCCGTAAAACCTTCAGATGGATCCCCACTGAAACCAGGAAGACCGTCACCCAAGCACTCGTCACCAGCCGACTGGACTACGAAAAAACCCTCTACGCCGGAACCACAGCCAAACTTCAGAAAAGACTCAAGCGCATTCAAAATGCCACCGCACGACTCGTCCTGGACATCCCCCGACACAGCCACATCTCCGGCCACCTGAGAGACCTGCACTGGCTCCCGTCAGCAAGAGGATCACATCAGGCTCCTCACCCACGCACACAAGGCCCTCCACGACCTGGGCCCCAAGTACCTCAACCACCGCCTGACCTTCTACGTGCCCACCCAACAGCTCCGGTCGACCAGCCACGCCCTCGCCACCGTACCTCGCATCCGCAAAGCCACCGCAGGGGGAAGATCCTTCTCCTACCTAGCAGCCAAGACATGGAGCGCCCTCCCATCCACTTTCGGATGATCCAGGATCACCTATCCTTCAGGAAGCTCCTCAAGACCTGGCACTTCGAGCAGTAGTGGACCCCTCCCCCCCCAGCGCCTTGAGACCATACCGGGTGAGTAGCGCGCTATACAATGCCCTTGATTGATTGATTGATTGATTGATTGACTAGTTTTCACTTCATTTTCACTCAAACACACGAATCCGCAAAACACCAAAAAGGCCAAAATTCTGCCAATTCTGGACCAAAGAACGCCAAACCCCCCTAAAACTTTGCCAACCTCATTATGAAGGAGCCTGCATCAGACCCTGAGCCCTAGACTCAGCGGGAACCCTACAAACTTAAACCCAAAAACCCTAGTAAATCGCACTGAACCCTAAACCCTAGATATGCTTTGTCTGTCTGTGTCTAAGAGCCTAGGTATGCTACATTAGGATGCTTCACTCGGTGGTGCCTGCCTTGACTGTCTGCATGGCCCTGCCGCAAGCATGGGCCAAAAATCCGTTCCTCCCAAGAATTTGCGATTTTTAAGTAGTTTCGCGAGATTCGTGAAAAACCGAAAAACAGCAAATTTCGCAAACATAACGGATGTTTGGCCCAAGCTTGAGGCAGTGTCATGCAAACGGTCAAGGCACTGCAGCCAATTCTGAGACCTTCCTATCAAACTCCTCCAAAAGGTTAGGTGCAGTATGAGTTTTCTCCATGGCAAACATGGCTAATGTTGCATGTTTCCGAGTAGCTTGAAAAAGTGTGTTCGGGTCAACACCTGCATTTATCTTGTCTCTAACCCCTGCAAAAGAGACCCAGTGTGCAGTGATGCACATGTAATCAAGGTCTTGGCAACTGGTCCACATGTGTGTTGTCAAGTGGATAGTGTGAACTGCACTCTTCTGCAAAGCTGCCCCAATCACCTCCAGCACATCTTGATGTAGTGCTGGAACTGCAACTCTGGCAAAATAGGACCGGCTAGGAACCTTCCATTTAGGGCAGAGTGTTGCCACAAATTCTAGAAAACCCACCACTTCCACGAAAGAAAAAGGGAGAAGGTCCAGCGCTAGCATTTTAGCCAGCTTTGTGTTATACACACGTACCGTTGGGTGGTTGCGTTCAAATGGCGCCTCCGACCAAAACATTCCACTAATGGTGGGCTGGACCATTTTACGTGATGATGATGATGACTTCTTCAAACCAGTTAGGCTAAGTGATGTACTTTTTCGCGTTGGTGTCTCTCCCAGACTCTTAGTGTGCCTCATACATGTTGCAGGGGTAGAGGGTGTGGCGATACCACTGCAGTGCTGCTGCCAGGGGTACTGGGTATACCAGAAAAAATGTCTGTCGCTTCTTCACTTCCCCCCTGCATGATCAGCCCCTGGCCATCATCAGATGCAATATCAATGGATACATTTGGATTTGTTTTTCTTTTGGCTTCCTCGATCTTACTTAGGTGTGCCTCCCATTGGATAATGTGGTGTTTTTTGAGATGACCTCTCTGGCCTCCGGTACCATAGTTCGTACCAAGCTTACCCCGAGGAACTAATGTTTTACAAATCAAACAAAAGACCATGTTTTCCGCACTTTGGCTAACAGTAAAGAAGTCCCAAACTGGGGACTGTAAATGTCTGCTGGTGGTGGAGGTGCACCCTTTGACTTTTAATGCAAGATGAAGTGGAGGATGGGCGTGGCTGAATTTGTTTCTGTTGTTCACTTACAGGACCACTACTTGAGGTCAAGCTGGATGGAGGTCCCTGCCGGCCCTTCTGACTAAAAAATATGGAAGCTGTAGGTCGTGTTCGTGTTGTAGTTAACTGCGTTGATGGTGGTACCAGTGCCACGCCGCCCACATCCTGCTCAGCAGCCATTCGGGATAGGTTGAAAATGTCTGTCTGCTGCATGCCCGCTAGGGCTGGAGTGACGACTGTGATGACTGGATCATCATCAGACTGTTCCTCAGCAGCAGGAGACACCAGTTCTTGTTCATCGTCAACACCCATAACTCGAATCCTTGCGGGAACCTTCCTTTTAGGCTTAGTTACCTTTGTCGGCTCATGGCATGACTCACTCTCAGACTGCATTGCTGGGTTCCAATCAAGATCAAGGTCATCAGAATGAAGAGGGCTTGAAGAATAACTTGTAGTAGTAGTAGTAGCCCTCCTTGACCTTTTTCTTGCTGGGTATCTGGAAGACAATGGATCATCATCAGGAGGAGTGGCTTCCTCGGATGATAACACCCCCGCTTGAATATCAATTTCCTGATGTGCCCCTACTTCTGAAGGAACAAGCGTTGTAGGCAGTTGTGCCACTCCATGAACCTCTAGTTGCACCTCTCCATGCACCTGTCCATGCGCCTCTCATTGTGCCTCTCCTTGCGGCTCTACTTGCGCCTCTCCTTGCGCCTCTCCTTGCGCCTCTACTTGCGCCTCTCCTTGCCCCTTTACTTGCGCCTCTCCTTGCCCGTGTATCTTGCGCTTGTACTAGTTGCACCTGTGGTTGTCATTGCGGCTGTGGTTGTTGAACAATCGTCAGCTGAGTTACACCCAGCGTTGATTGGATGGTACTTTCTTGTGATGAGCCAACATCACTGGTTGATGGTGATTGAGAAAGTAAAGTGGCTGCCTCAGCAGCACTCATGGTCTTGGACCTAACTTGCCATGGTGGCACTGAGCCCAATGAAGCTGAGGTGCTGCTTCCAGTTTGGTCCCCGGCGGACACCGCTGCTGCTGCAGGCGTAGTTTTTTTTTCTCCCAAAAAAGGTGTCGGTGGGCACACCAGTCTCCTTGGTAGGTGGTGCCACTTGCTTCTTCTGCTCCTTCTTACTGGCAGTGGCACTGGCAACTTTTTTCGCTGAGGCGCTACGGCCACCTTTCTTTGGGCCCATCTTCTTCAGCTGTCAGAACAGCAGGCCGCAGTTGTGCGAGTTGCAGAGTTGTCTTGTCTGTGACCACACATGACGTGCAGTACTTCTTCCTGGCACTGGTGGTTCTCTTGTGCACCTAAAAGCAATGGAAGCCAGAGGAACATCAGTTAAACACCCCAAAAAGTCGAATAAAAACACAACAATCACCACAGTCCAATGTCATCCATGCCCTCAATGATGTTTACATTCAGAACACCCCACAGAAAGACTTGGTCCATGCACCACTGAGTACCCCTGGGCATAATGGATGAAAGCAAGTCAAACTGAGTGCAGGCCTGAGCACACTGCCTGGCTTCAAAATGGGCCCTTGACCCCAGCCACACGGCCAGGCCCTGCCTGGACCAGCCCTCAAAATGGCCCCCACCCACATGGCCAGGCCTCAACAGCACCCAAAAAGTCGAAAAACAGACAAAAATCACCACAATCCAATGCCATCCATGCCCTCAATGATGTTTAAATTCAAGATACCCCACAGAAAGACTAGGTCCATTCACCACTGAGTACCCCTGGGTATAATGGTTGAATGCAAGGCAAACTGGGTGCAGGCCTGAGCACACTGCCTGGCTTCAAAATGGGCCCTTGACCCCCACCACATGGCCAGGCCCTGCCTTGACCAGGCCTCAAAATGCCCCCAACCCACATGTCCAGGCCCCAACAACACCCCAAAACGTCGAAAAAGCACATAAAAATCACCACAATCCAATTATGTTTAAATTCAAGACACCACACAGAAAGACTTGGTCCATGCACCACTGAGTACCCCTGGGCATAATGGATGAAAGCAAGGCAAAATGGATGCAGGCCTGAGCACACTGTCTGGCTTCAAAATGGGCCCTTCACCCCCAGCCATATGGCCAGGCCCTGCCTGGACCAGCCCTCAAAATGGCCCCCACCCACATGGCCAGGCCTCAACAGCACCCAAAAAGTCAAAGTCAAAAAACACACAAAAATCACCACAATCCAATGCCATCCATGCCCTCAATGATGTTTAAATTCAAGACACCCCACAGAAAGACTGGGTCCATGCACCACTGAGTACCCCTGGGCATAATGGTTGAAAGCGAGGCAAACTGGGTGCAAGCCTGAGCACACTGCCTCGCTTCAAAATGGCCCCTTGACCCCCACCACATGGCCAGGCCCTGCCTGGACCAGGCCTCAAAATGGCCCCCGCCCACATGGCAAGGTCCCAAAAACACCCCAAAAAGTCGAAAAACACATAAAAATCACCACAATCCAATGCCATCCATGCCCTCAATGATGTTTAAATTCAAGACACCCCACAGAAAAAGTTGGTCCATGCACCACTGAGTAAACCTGGGCATAATGGATGAAAGCAAGGCAAAATGGGTGCAGGCCTGAGCACACTGCCTGGCTTCAAAATGGGCCCTTGACCCCCAGCCACATGGCCAGGCCCTGCCTGGACAAGCCCTCAAAATGGCCCCACCCACATAGCCAGGCGTCAATAGCACCCAAAAAGTCATAAAAACACACAAAATCACCACAATCCAATGCCATCCATGCCCTCAATGATGTTTAAATTCAAGACACCCCACAGAAAAAGTTGGTCCATGCACCACTGAGTAAACCTGGGCATAATGGATAAAAGCAAGGCAAAATGGGTGCAGGCCTGAGCACACTGCCTGGCTTCAAAATGGGGCCTTGACCCCCAGCCACATGGCCAGGCCCTGCCTGGACAAGCCCTCAAAATGGCCCCACCCACATAGCCAGGCCTCAACAGCACCCGAAAAGTCATAAAAACACACAAAAATCACAACAATCCAATGCCATCCATGCCCTCAATGATGTTTAAATTCAAGACACCCCACAGAAAAACTAGGTCCATGCACCACTGAGTACCCCTGGGCATAATGGTTGAAAGCAAGGCAACCTGGGTGCAGGCCTGAGCACACTGCCTGGCTTCAAAATGGCCCATTGACCCCCACCACATGGCAAGGCCCTGCCTGGACAAGGCCTCAAAATGGCCCCCACCCACATGGCCAGGCCCCAACAACACCCCAAAAAGTAGAAAAAAAACATGAAAATCACCACAATCCAATGCCATCCATGCCCTCCATGATGTTTACATTCAAGACACCCCACAGAAAGACTTGGTCCATGCACCACTGAGTACCCCTGGGCATAATGGATGAAAGCAAGGCAAACTGGGTGCAGGCCTGAGCACACTGCCTGCCTCAAAAATGGCCCCTTGACCCCCACCACATGGCCCAGCCCTGATTGTACCAGGCCTCAAAATGGCCCCCACCCACATGGCCAGGCCCCAACAATACTACAAAAAGTTGAAAAACACATAAAAATCACCACAATCCAATGCCATCCATGCCCTCAATGATGTTTAAATTCAAGACAGCCCACAGAAAGACTTGGTCCATGCACCACTCACTACCCCTGGGCCTGCTGGCTAGTGAGGCTTTACAGGCACCCCAAAATTAAAAAAAAATCATCAGTGAGCTTAAATTCCATGACATAAATGAGAATTACGTTTTAAAAAAAATCACAGAAACAGTTGTATCATGCACCCATGACTAACCCTGGGCCTACTGGATACTGTGGCTACCCACAATAAATTTGTTTTTAAAGTTGTGAAAAAAGTTTTACAACTGTAGTTGCAGCAACTGCAATGCCCCAAACAAACAACACCAACTTACTTGTAAAATCTCAAGTCCAAAAGTGATCAAAACTCCAAAGTCCAAAAAGTCCTCAAATACAAAAATCCAGCAGCAGCCACGAAAAGTAATCCTTCCAGCTCCAGATCCAAATCAAAAGTGACCAGGACATGGACAAAGCACTGGGAGGAGCCTGCTGGACAGGAACAGGAAGTTGGAGACTCTAGGGCACTTCCTTCCTCCCACCCCCCCCCCAAAATGGACTCCTTGCACCAAAAAGTGCAGCCAAATGTCAATCTGAGGAGTTAGTCTGATACAAATCATCATTTTCAGAAGGTTTATGCTTCCTGGGGGGAGTTCTTGTGAAGATTTGCAATTTTTGCAATTTCGGGAAAGCAAGCTGTTCAAATCTCCCGCCAGAAGTCAGCTGCGCGCCGCATCTACGTGTTCGGCATTGTTTACTCCCGCAATGCGTAATCGCGGGCCCTTATGACGTACTCGAGTTGTTAAACTCTCGCTGTGCAAGATGGCGAGCCGCGATGACGTAATTGTGTTCAAAAAACTCTCGCGCGATCACGCAGCAAGTTCGAAAATGGCGCAGCACACGCAAACCGGGAGAAAAACAACTCGGCGGATTCAATCACGGTAAGTCAACGCCGCGCTCGCAATATTGTATTTTTCAAGCGCGACCAAGCAAAATAATTTGCAGCTTGCGAATATGCAGATTTTTGGGCAAATTCGCACGATTCGCGGACCGCGAATTTGCCAAAAATCCGCAAATTCCGCAAACGAAAGGGATTTTACACCCACGCTTACTCGAAATACAAAAACATTTCATGAAAAGTTAACATGTTTGGCCTCTGAAATGGGAATTGATATTGGTAAATCTAAAGTGTTACAGAAACCTCATCGAACTGAACTTTCTGACAAAGATTTCGAAAACATGAATGTGTCAGGTCGTGAATTGCAAATTAGGGAATTGTTATCAATGTTGCAAAAATGGGGTGATTTAGAAAGGTGGAAAGCTAGATGGATAAAGAAAAAGGAAGATGCCCAACCAAAAAGTACTGTATCAGAATATGTATTAAAAGAACCAGAAAAAGTAGAAAAGTTGTGTCTGATGAGAGAAGTGCCAGGAGGAGGGTATGTGCATGTCCCATGGTCCCGAAAGGATATTTTATCATTTACGAATGATTTTCCAAAACTCAGAAAGAAACCTGTAGAATGGTACAGGCAGGTCGAAAGATTTGTAAAAGTCTCCAAAGTGTTGCTAAAAGATTTGGATGGGTTGTTTGACATTGTTGTTCCTGTAGATTTATGGACAGAATGTAAAATTGCAGTTGATTGGCCTAATGATGAGTACCTTAGAGACCGAAAGACAGGAGCCCCATCAGATGAGGCTATTAAGAAACATAATCAAGTAATACTGTACTTAAAAGGAAAGGGACCCCCAAAGGAAACTGACTGGACAACAATGGACAGAACTACCCAAAATAAGGAAGAATCAGTACATGCATACTATGAGCGCTTTTACAGGTATTCAAGCAGTACAGTGGCTTGGGCTTGGAAAACATTTATACAAAAGACATTACACATTTTATTCATCGTTTTGTGTTGGGATTAAAACCAGAAATTTCGCAAATGATTAAAGATCATAAAATCTGTTGGCAGGCCAAGCCAATAGATGACATTTTAAAATATGCAAAATACTGTGGAGATGAGATAGACAATAAACGAAAGAATTTGGAAGAAAAGGAAATGTGGGCACAAGAAAAATTAGCAGAGCAACAAGAACTCCAATTAAGCCAAATGAAAAATTATCAGGAACAAGGAGATGTAAGTGGGGGTAAGCCAAGGGGAAAATTCAATGAAGATGAGGCCAAGAAAAAGTTCCCATGTCACGAATGTGGAAAATTGGGGCATTGGAAGAACGAGTGTAAGGCTGTACTGAATAATAATATGCAAACTAACTACTTGAATTCAAAGACGCAGAATGAGGTATTGAGAAAACAGCAACAACAGGTAATACAGAACCAGTTACCACTAGCGCCTATTCCAAATTCTAGGAGTCAAACCCCGTACAGTGTGGATATCACAAATCGGGAGGGAAGTGGTTAAAGGGACACAGTGACACCACAATTTCTTTTGAGTGACACATACTTTGATGAGGACAGTTTCTGACAGTGCCTGAGAGGGGAGGACAAGGAGTGCGTACTTGGAGCATCCTTGCGGTAGATTAGTCAGGTCCATATATTGAAGGGAAAGTTGAAGGAAATGATGTCACCTTTTTATTGGTCACTGGTGCTACCCGTTCCACTGTGAGAACAGCAAACATTCCAACCCTACCCCTCTCGGGAGAAGCGATCCAAGTAGTGGGTGTTTCTAATAAACAAATTAGTACCCAAGTTACAAAACCAATGGAAGTTAGAATAGGCAATTTTAAAGAGATGCACAAGTTTGTTGTGTGCGATTCCAGTCCAGTAAACCTTTTAGGTAGAGACTTGCTGTGTAAAATGAATTGCACTATCTATTGCACACCAAGTGGTGTTGAAATTCAAACCCCAGATGAAGATGGAATTTATAAATTAATGTTAGCAAAACAGGAAACTGAGAATAAAAAGTTGACTCTAGAAAACTGGCCAAGGGAATTGCAGCATATGGTAAATCCTAATGTGTGGGATTTCACAGGAAAGGATGTAGGATTAATGGCAAATGTTGATCCAATAAAAGTGACAGTAAAACAAGGTGCAGTTTACCCGAATATTCGACAGTATAAAATGAGCCCAGAAATAAAAGCAGTAGCTGCACTAGAAATAAAGCGTCTAGTGGAAGCAGGCATTTTGCAAGAAATAATGAGCAGTCCATGTAATTCACCCATAATTGGCATAAAGAAACTGAGCGGAAACCACAGGGTCGTACAGGACCTCCGCAAGATTAATAAAATTGTTGTCCCATGTTGTCCAGTCGTGCCAAACCCTGCTGTAATTCTATATCAAATACCATGGGCAGTAGGTTGGTTCACTGTAATTGATTTGTGTCATGCATTTTTTTCAATTTCATTACACCCAAATAGCAAATCTCTTTTCTCGTTCAAATCCGACGACCGTGTCTACGTTTGGAACCGTGACTCTCAGGGGTACACAGACAGCCCATCGATTTTTAATCAGATTTTGAAAAAGTGCCATGAAACTTTGATATTGACTGGACACTCAGTCCTGGTGCAATATATAGACGACCTACTGGTGGCGTCTAAAACTTGAAATGACTGTGTTGTTGATACCATAGCTTTATTGAATCATTTAGGTGAAGGAGGACACAAAGTATCACCTGAGAAATTGCAATTTTGTACCACATCAGTGAAATATCTGGGGCACCAGATAGAGAGAGGGGTTAGAAGGGTTACCTCAGAAAGAATCAGAATAATCCAAAACATGGATCTACCTCAAACACAGAAAGAAATCAGAATGTTTCTTGGAGTTGTAGGTTACTGCAGGCAATGGATTGTGGGATTTGCAGTCCTGGCGAAAACCATTGATACAAATGACAAAGAAAAGAGCCAAGGACCCAGTAGAATGGGATGATGAAAGCATGCCATCTTTCTTAAAATTACGAGATTGTCTGTGTTCAGCTCCAGCATTAGCGATGCCTAACTACTCAAAAGATTTTGCATTGTTTTGTGATACACAAGACAATTGTGCACTTTCAGTTCTGACCCAGACCCATGGTCTGATGAGACGTCCTGTGGCATATTTTTCTTCCACCCTGGATCCAGTGGCATCTGCATTGCCAGGATGCCTGAAAGGAGTAGCTGCAACTTGCATGAGTCTTGAGCAAAGTGAGTCCTTTATTATGGGACATCCAGTAACTGTGTATGTTGTGATTTTGTTAACAAGAACAAAAACTCAGTATTTGACCCCTAGTCGGCTGACTAAGTATGAGTGAATTATTTTAGGTGCAGCAAATGTGACCATTGCTAGGTGTAACATTCTGAACCCAGCAACACTATTGCATGATTCACATTTTGCAGAAGTCAAAATGAAATCGAACATAATTGTAATGACCTTAAAGAATACTGTACCAAACCTCACCCAGACATAAGAGAAGAGCCATTAATAAATTCAGAACATGAGCTGTTTGTAGATGGCTCATGCATGCGACATGAGGAAGGAGGATTGAGTGCTGTTTATGCTGTGTTTACTTTATGGGGTCCAGTTGAAGCATCCTATTTACCTGGAGTCCAGTCTGCATTAGCAAAGGCTTGCAAAATTGGGAAAGTAACCATTTATACTGATAGCTAGTATGGCTATGGGGTTGTGCATGACTTTGGCCAACTCTGGATGCAAAGGGAGTTTCTGACTTCATCAGATACTCCTATTAAAAATTCAAATTATGTGAAAGACTTGCTAAAAGCAATCCAATTACCAGGAACAGTGGCTGTTGTCAAGTGTGCTCCTCACCAATCTGGCACCGACAAAGTGACAGCAGGTAACCGATATGCTGACCAATTAGCCCAACTTTGTGCTAAACATAAAATGGCAATAAACAAAAAAATTGATGCATATGGAAACAGCTGCCAACTTATGTTGCTTGGAAGAGTGGAAACGTGGGAGGAAGTGAAAGACTTACAAAATGATGCAGAACAAAAGGAAAAGGAAGAGTGGGGGAAGATAGGTTGTCAGAGAAGGGCTTAAGATGGTGTCATTGTTTACCTTGATGGTAGGCCTGTGTTGCCAGACTGTTTGCTTGCTCCTATGGCTAGGATGTACCACGGAGATTCCCACCAAGGGCGGGACGCCATGATTAGGTTGTTCAGGCAAACTTGGTTCAATGCGAGGTTCAGAAATGTAGAGTTTTTGCCAAAGGTGCTTAATTTGCCAGCAAATGAATCCCGGAAAGAAAACTGTAGTGTTACCAGGAAAAATTGGAAAGGCAGAAGGTCCCTTCATTCGATTACAGATTGATTTTATTCAGTAACCCCATTGCCGAGGACTGAAGTACGTCCTTGTCATTGTCTGCCTGTTTTCAAAATGTTTAGAAGCTTACCCAACTCGCAGAAACTATAGCATTACTGTACCAAAACTCCTACTTAGAGAGCTCATTCCATGTTTCGGTTTTCCAGGAACAATTGCATCAGACCCAGGAAGACATTTTAATAATAAAATTATAGTCTAATCTGTGAGGCATTTAAAATTGAGCAAAGGCTGCCCAGTGCATACCGCCCAGAGGCTTCTGGAGAGGTGGAACTACTGAATGGCACAATCAAGTCAAGATTTGGAAAGATATATGAATCTACTCCAGTAGAATGGCCTGATGCTTTACCTCTTGTTCTGATGGGACTCAGAAGCATCCCAGACAGAAACACAGGCTTGAGTCCCCATGAGATACTCATGAGAAGAGCAATGAGGCAGACATGGGTGCCAGGACACAAGCTGATAAATATATCTGATGACTTAGTACTAAAGTACTGCAAAGAACTGGCTGACCAAGTGCGTTCTACCTCTCACCAGGTTGGAGAAGACGCTGTGGCCAGACAATCAACTCCAGCACATGATCCGATTCCAGGGGACTGGGCTGTGATAAAGGAACATACTCGAGAATCTTGCCTAGCTCCGAGGTGGGGAAAGCCACATCAAGTGTTATTGGTTACCACAACAGCTGTGAAGTGCAAGGGAATTCCGAATTGGATCCATGCAAGTCACACCAAAAGAGTGACTGAACCTGATGAAACGGAAGCTGAAATTTGTGCAGTTGAGGAGTCTCAGGAAGTTGATCCTGAAGTAGTTGATGATGAACAACCGAGCACCAGTCAGGATGAATGGATTCCAGTAATTGACATTCCTGCAGATTTTGTGAGAACCAGAAGTCAAACCTATTTAGATAGACAGAGTGATAGTCAGGATGAGTCAGGAATAGAAGAACATACTCAGATTACAGAAATCAAAGACAATAGTAATTCTGAGACAGATAAAGAGAGATCAATATACTCAGATAATCAAGATACCTGTCACAGCTCCAGAGTCTGAGGAGGGACAGATAGGTAATAGGGCGAAGGCTCAGGAACAAGAAAAACAAGAGATTGAGATACCTGAGCAGGACCAGATAGGTTTAGAAAAACGTGTTCAGGAAGAAGAAGGCGAACCAAATCAAAGTCAAAGTCAATTTCAGCACACTCCTGAACAAGGCCAGATTAGTATCCTGGAAACACAATGCATTCAGCAATTGCAAGACTAAGTTTGTAGTTTATGGCATAATATGCCAATGCCAACGCCTGTATATAGGTAAAACCAACCAAGAGGTACGTCAAAGCATCTCTCAACACAAATCTAGACTTAAAAACAAAGTTGAAAACGCCGCATTGGTACAGCATTGGACAAGAATGCAACACAAAATTAGTGACCTTAGATGGACAGTGATATCGCGAGTCGAAAAGGACCCGCGAGGAGGTGATCTGAACTTACAACTGTCCAAAAGAGAAGCTTTTCTCATTGTAAAATTTGATACAGCCACGTCAGGTCTCAACGAATTGAGCAAAATCTTTAAACTATGATGTGTAATGTATGTTGACGCATTAAATGTGGAGCATTTTGTTTACCTCCTGCAGTGTCGAAGATCATTTTGTTGACCTTCCTCAGTGTCAAATATTCCCCCCGTTTCACATCACGTGCATATATGCCATCGGGTTGTGCCATTTACATTCTTCTGTGTTTAGTTAACACACATTCTTTTCCTGCTTGCCCCGTTCAGGTGTCATCAACTACTCTTTGCTCGTAACTAATCCACACCGTGGATGCCATCGGGTTTATATAATCACACATTTTCGTTAGTTGGTGCTTACCAAGTAGCCTCAATCGCACCCTGGTTTCTTTTAGAATAATCGACTGATAGGCGGCACCGCGTTCACAGCGTCATATAAAAATCTGAAAATATCCCGCCCGGGCCTGCAACACGCATGCGCCCAGGTGCAGTGCCGATTAGAACGATATCGGTCCGATGGTCTTTTTAAGCCTGAAGTAAGTGTCCGGTTCGTTTCCCCATTTTTGTAATCTATTCAGTCCTTTAAGACTAGTGCTATGTTAATGCTTGTTTCTCCATTGCTTTAGTGAGCTGTATGGCTTCGCAACTCAACAGACCGCCCCTATAAAGTAAAATTCCTTGTCCGCATTAGTGGCGGTAAGTCCTGTTCTTTTAAACATAAACGAAGTTTGACTACACGTATGTCTTCACTCTGTTAACGCTTCTATATGAAACTTCTGATTTAGACATTAAAATGAGGCTTCCATCCCCACCCGCCTCCGTCGCCTAGACTCATACAAAAGCGGTAAGCCGATTAATCCTTAAGCTTGTTCTTTTCTAAAGCTGGTTATTATTATTTGACCGTCACCCTTTTTCAAGCATATTTCTTATTCTTGCTATTTACAGAACAGAAATACTTCCTATTCCGTGATATTTGCCACACTTTTGACCATCGGACACGTACCAACTTAGGTAAGATACCGATATGCTGCCTTGTTTATTTTAAAACAAGTCACTTTCAGCGTTGTAGTAACCCACATCTTATGTTCGTTTAGACGGCTCTCTGTAAAATGATTTTCTCTCCTCACTTAGTACACTGAAACCCGCGATTCCCGACCCATGGTAAGAACTATTTAGAATTCAGTCATTTGTACAGATGACAAGTTAAATCTAGTCTAAAAAAATACTTTTTTATTTCTTCAAATAGGCAGATGTTCGCACTGCCCCCGTCTTTTTGATTCATTGACCTTCTTTCTGACATCTTACTCAAAGAGATACACCTCCACGAATCACATACGAGGCAAGTAGTATGAAAAGATCCCCCCACTTAAAAAAAAACCTTTTGTTTTCTAATTCAACCCGCTTTACTCTGATGCATGTCTTTCCATTCCAGATCCGGATAACAGGTTTCTCCAATTATCTTGATGTTTCCCTAAAATCTGGCATCCTTACTTATCGGTAAGCTGTTGGGGGTATGTTTGGGCACTGTAGGCAGGCTCCTTGATGTTTGGTCTTGTCATTTCTATACGATTAACTGTTTTAATTCATGTCCTTACTTGTCTTTCTGTCTTTATATGTTCCCCTTTCCTGTTTAGATACTACATGAGGCCCTGAAGAGAATCCCAAAAGAATCAGTGGGATTCGAAACGCGTAGGCTCTTGCCACATATTGTCTGCGGGAGCGACAGGTTATTAAATGTTCTCATTCCTGCCGCTCGTACATTACCGAGAACTACAAGTTCAAAAAATATTTCTTTGATCATTTGATCTAATATATAGGAATGTACATAATAGAAATCATTTTTTCTTAATATTATTGTAAAACTGTTGCCGCAGACTGTGGCTTCTTGTTTCTTTCGTAGTATAGACTGTATATATTTTAAGACTGTATTATATGTTTTTGTAGTCCCTTTCCCCGAGTGGTTGAATATTCTTGTACGCCTGTGATATGTCTGTAATATTGAATGATTGATGATTAGTCAGCCCCCCACTTTCTTGTGTCCTTTTTTGAATATGTTCTTTTGGATGATGTATTAAAAAGTATAAGTTTCTTTAAAAAAATGCCAAAATAAAAAGCTATTAATTAGTAATTCCCGTTCTTGAATATTTCTTCAAGTTCTGTTTGGTTATTTGTTTATCTAAATCATTTATATCAGCACTGGCACCCCACTTTTGTTCAAGATTAGTATCCAGGCAGAAGAAACAGAAACAAGACCTGGACCAAGTCAGATACAGAGGGATACAGAAGATGAAAATGTACAAATTGTGCCACAACTAAATGAAAATAAAAGAGCATTTGAAGGAAATCAAAGCACAGTGCCATCTAAAAGACTCAAAGTAGGAGATAAGTGGCCTGGTTTTGTTAGGCGACTGAAGTGTCGCCTTAAAACAATAAATGAATAGAGGTGGGTGAACATCTCCGTTCCACCCATGGAATGTGTGGAGATTTGCCCCTTCCGCCTTGTGCAAATAAGGTGTAGAAACGGGGCAAATATCTGCACACTCGGGGGCGGAACGGAAGTTGGCCGCCCGTCTCCCGCCCGCAATATTAAACAATGATTAAAGCCTAAAATAAGATTTTAAAAACTTACCTTATAGTGGGGTCATCTTCCTTGTCCATCTAGCCTTCTTCTTGAAACTGCGCATGCGCTGGAGCCTGCGCATGCGCATTCCTGGCAAGGAATGCACAAGCACAGGCTCCCGCGCATGCACAGTTTTAAGAATAAGGCTAGATGGACAAGGAAGATGACCCAACAATAATGTAAGTTTTTTAAAATCTTATTTTAGGCTTTAATGTTTAATATTGCGGGTGGGAGGCGGGTGGGCGGCAGGCGGGGGTCACATAACGGAAATATGCGGAGAGGCACGGAGATTGGTTCAATCTCCGCGCCTCTCCGCGAAAGTCCCTTACGCGACTTCCGCCCACCCCTATAAATGAAGAACCAGAGCAAGTAAATGAAATAAGAAGCCAAGCTGGACCACAGAGCAACCAAGAAGGAGGAGTCCACGACTGATAAGATGGAATAACAAGTTCAGAGGCCCTGAATGGACCTATGTCATCCTTGAAGATTTCAAAAATTTTGAACTAAATGATGAAAGTGATGATGAGCTAATTGATGACCAAACTGACGAAGAAGAGAGACCAACTTGAGAAAAAGGTTCACAGGTTAAAATTCTGTGGAAAAGTCTCAAAGAGCGGCTAAGTCTCCTTAGTCAGAAATGGCTGATCATAACGCTAATGGAAGACCGAAAAGAAAATGCCTAAAAACATGCTATAGGATTATGCACATGTAGTATAGTGATAGTACTCATAGTATGGCTAGGACTGACAGTAGCTATTCCTTATCTAATGAGTAAAAATGTGAAGAATAAATCTAACATTCATGAGAAAGTAGATGCACCTGAAAAGTTAAATACATACGAAAGGCTAGATAGTTTCAGACAGCAAAAGGTAGATTTAGAAGCATCAGATGAGGAAGGATTACACTATAGTAGAGTTAGAAATAGAACACACTTGAACGTATTTGATAATCTGTTAGTACATTATGTAGAAGCAATGGAAATAAGTGATTGCTATGTTCGTATGAAATTACCCACATTTGTAGCCGAGGGTGTTACGTACCACCATTTGCCCCTGACATATCATGTAGTATTTTAGCTAGTTTATTTTATAAGAGAGGACCCTTAAACTAATACTGTTCTAATTCAGATGTGATTTTTTCTGATCTTCCCATACGTAGTAACCTGAATCCTGTACATACTAAAAGTGACATAACTCGTTATATGGGTGAATATTTTCTAGCAATAGGTACAATAGATATAGCTGAAGCACATAAAAACAATTTACCATGCATTTTACATGAAAAAGAGAAGATATTTTTAAACTTAGTTGAGAAAAGGAGAGAGGATTTCCAGAGAAAAGCTACTGAAGAGAAACAAAAGATTCCTTAATGGGTTGAAAATAAAGAGTACACCTTAAATTGCAAGACTCACGCTGCTATGTTGCTGGATTTCGAAAAGAAAGGAAAACTCTGTCCCCTCAGGGAGAGAACGAGTTATTATAACAATATATTCATTGGTTCCAGTGAATGTGAACA
>NW_028241731.1:0-57863 GCF_964263255.1 Lissotriton vulgaris
AGCAACCATGTGAGCTAATGCAAATGCTACTTACCAGTATGCATCTGTTCTTGGCATGTAGGGCTGCTGACATTCATATCTGTGCATAGATCGCCGCCTAGTGTTGGGTTCGGATGATTGCACATTGTTGTCCTGGAAGAGTCTTCGAAGTATCACGAGATAGGTGGCTCCTCCCCTGGACTACAGTGCGCATGGGCATCGACTCCATCCCCAGATTGTTTTTAGCCATTGTGGCCGAGATGGAGTTAACTTTGTGAGTGAGGACCATGGCATGAAATGCATGTAAACACTGCAGCTGCTACAGGCGCCGGGGAGGAGGGCGGGCGATATGAATGTCAGCAGCCCTACATGCCAAGAACAGATGCATACTGGTAAGTAGCATTTGCAGTTCGAGGCATGTGGGCTGCTGAATTCATATCTGTGCATAGAATACATAGCAGTCCCTACATTAGCAGTCCCTACATTAGCAGCCGCCCGTGCCAGCTGCAGCAGTTTGAAAGTGTCTTGAGAACAGCCTGCCCTACAGATGCCTGCTGTTTAGACTGCACGTCTACACAGTAATGTTTAATAAATGTATGTGTGGTAGACCATGTGGCTGCTCTACATATGTCCTCTAAGGGAATGTTTCCAAGGAAGGCCATAGAGGCCCCCAACTTTCTGGTGGAGTGGGTTCTTGGTGGAATTGTAAGAGTGCGTTTAGCTTTTGCATAACAGATCTGAATACATTTCACGATCCACCTAGCAATACCAGCCTTGGAAATAGCGTTACCTTTGTGGTGTGACGCAAAGGCAACGAAAAGCTGCTTAGTCTTTCTAAAATCCTTGGTCCTGTCAATGTAATACATTAGGGCCCTCTTGACGTCAAGGGTGTGGAGCATCCGCTCCGCCAGTGACTCAGGATTTTGAAAAAACACTGGCAACTCAATTGTTTGGTTTATGTGGAATTGAGACAGAACCTTGGGTAGAAATTTGGGGTTAGTGCGGAGCACTACCCTGTTAGCATGAACCTGGAAGAATGGCTCCTGGATTGTGAGGGCTTGCAGCTCACTAACCCTCCGCAGCGATGTAATTGCCACTAAGAAAACCCCTTTCCAAGTCAAGAACTGAAGTTCGCAGGAATGTAGTGGCTCAAAAGGAGGACCCATCAGTCTTGTAATGACTACATTGAGGTTCCATTCTGGAGCTGGTGGGGTCCGTGGTGGAATGACCCTTTTGAGTCCTTCCAGAAAAGCTTTGATAGCAGGCACTTTGAAAAGTGAAAGGTGCTGTCTATTCTGGAGGTATGCGGCCATCGCAGACAGGTGAATGCGTATGGAAGTATATGCCAAATTACACTGGTACAGATGAAAGAGGTAACAGATGATGTTCTGAATGGAAGCATCTAGTGGATTGATGTTGTGGTTTGCGCAATAAATGACAAACCGCTTCCATTTGGCCGCATAACAGGCTCTAGTAGTGGGCTTTCTTGCCTCCCGAATGATGTCCATGCAATTTGGAGGAAGGTTAAGGTAGCCAAACTCTAGGACCTCAGGAGCCAGATCGCCAGGTTGAGCTGTTGCGGATCTGGGTGCTGAATGTCGCCATGGCTCTGCGTCAGAAGGCTGGGTGTGAGACGAAGCCTTTGATGCAGTACCACGGACAGTTCCAGAAACGTGGTGTACCATGGTTGGCGAGCCCACGTTGGAGCAACCAGGATGAGAGTCATAGAGTGCTGCCTGAGCTTGCGTGCCACCAGCGGTATCAGGGATGCTGGGGGAAAGCGTACGCAAATTTGCCTGACCAGTTCATCCATATCGCATTGCCCTGCGATTGCGGGTGTGGGAACCTGGCGGCGAAGCTTTGGCATTTTGCGTTCTCCCTTGTGGCGAACAGGTCTATTTCTGGGTGATCCATGTTTGAAAGTACGGCTGGAGTACTGATGGATGTATCTCCCACTCGTGCATCTGGTGGCTGTGCCTGCTGAGCAGGTCCGCCATCTGATTGTCCTTGCCTGGGAGGTGTTCTGCCATGAGGAAGATGTTCCTCTGAATGGCCCACTTCCACATGCTCTGAGCCAGATGAGACAGCTGCGGAGAGTGTGTTCCTCCCTGTTTCTGAATGTAGTACATGGCCGTCTTGTTGTCCGTCCGGATCAACACGACCTTGTTGCACAGATGTACTTTGAACGCCTTTTAGGCCATGAAGATTGCCATCAGTTCCAACACATTGATGTGCATCTTCTTCTGCTGTAGTGTCCATAGTCCTTGCACTGTGTAATGGAGTACATGCGCTCCCCAACCCTGGAGAGAAGCGTCCGTCGTCAGGATAATCTGTGGCACAGGCTCCTGGAACGGTCGGCCCTTGCAAAGGTTTTGTGGATTCCACCAATGCAGAGAGTTGTATGCCCGACCGCTCACCAACACTAGGTCTTTCGATTGCCCATGAGCCTGAGTCCACTGACGTGCCAAGCACTCCTGAAGCGGACGCATATGTAGTCTTGCGTGCGGGACAATGGAGATGCAGGAGGCCATCATGCCTATCAACTGCATGAACACTCTTGCTGGAAGCGAGTGTTGAGGTCTGAATTTTTGGATCAGCGATTGAATGCTGTTGATCCTCACTGAATTTGGCTGTGCTGTAGCCGCCAGAGTGTTTATGGTCGCACCCAGATACTGCCGTATGTGAGCGGGCTGGAGATGGGACTTTGGGTAATTCAGTGAGAACCCCAGATCGTGCAGAAGGTGAATGGTTTGGGACACGTGGTCGGCGCACTGCTTGTCCGACTTTGCTTGAACGAGCCAGTCGTCCAGATAGGGGTAGACGTGGATGTTCTGACGTCTTAGATGCGCCGCCACTGTCGCCAGGCACTTCGTGAAGACCCTGGGCGCCGTGGTGACCCCAAAAGGCAGAACCTTGAACTGGTAGTGCTGGTTTTGAATGGTGAACTTTAGATATTTTCTGTGTGAAGGGTGCAGGGGAATGTGAAAGTATGCATCCTTGAGATCCAGAGTTGCCAGGAAGTCCCCTTGCCGAAGCAGTGGGAGAACCTGCTGCAGTGTAAGCATATGGAAATGTTCTGACAGAATGTACGAGTTGAGAGGTCTGAGGTCTAGGATGGGCCTGAGGGATCCGTCCTTCTTTGGGATTAGAAAGTACAGGGAGTAAACTCCTGTTCCCCTTTCTTGTAGTGGAACGAGCTCTATTGCCCCTTTTTGCAGCATGACTTGGACTTCCTGCTGCAACAAGTGCAAGTGCTCGCCAGACATAGGACGGTTCTTTGGAGGTATGTTCGGTGGAGTGGAAGTGAGTTCCAGACAATAACCGTATTGGATAAGAGATCTGACCCACCTGTCCGTGGTGATGGACTTCCACACGGGCAGGAACTGCTGGAGTCTCCCCCCGACTGGTGTTGAGTGGTCGCACCCAAATCTGGCAGCAAAAGCGCGTAACCCCCTTTTGTCCCTCATTCCCCAGAGACCGGCAACTAAAAGTCTCCAGCTGGACGCATTCTTCGGATGCAGTACCAGCGAGACCTAAAAAGGATATACATCACTATTCATAGAAAAGACATAGCTCAATTCAGGCTAATTTACAGTGTTTTTTATGCTGATCACCTCTGCTAGTTTAATAAAGCTTAAAAACCTTATAACCCTCCAGGTGCCTGATAAAGTGTTCAATCTTGTAACTCGTGGGATGTGTACTATTTTGGAGTAAACATCATGTGCCTCAAATGTACATGCCAAATACTCTATCATTACGGGTCCGAACGTGAATGAAAATGGAGGAGGGTGAAAAACGTAACTAAAATTGTGTATATACATTCATATCACACCCTGGTGCTTTAGCCAAGTCGTACCTTCAATGACGTGTAAACCAATCTTCTAAGTATAACGTGGTATTCACTCCGAGTTCGTATCTAAAGTAAACAACGGGTATTGATGAAGGAACAATCAAATGAACTTAACGCCGCTATCTGGCAAAAAATACACCATCATAGAAAATACCTTAATGCATCTTATGTTGAAGGTAAATGAATCCGTCCAGATTCTGTAAGGGTAGGAATGAAAGTCGACTCGGTCAGAATGTCGTAAAATGTAATGAAACTTAAATATATTTGACAAGAAGCTTCGCGACTCAAAAGTCTGGCGCCATCGTAGCGTCTGGGTAGGCGTGACCCGGAAGTACACGCTGATAGGATTAGTGGTGCGTCTAAATCGGTCATGCGGAAGAGGTATTGACGGCAGATTCGCGAACAAGTGCCGGCAATAGAAGATAGACTCGAAAGTAAACAGTCGAGATACAAGAAAACACGGAGTGTTTTCACATGAAAAAATATATGTGATGTTCAAAACGTTTCTCAAAAATAATATGGCGTATTAAAAGGCACAAAACAGCTTATGTGAGTGCTTAGGGAACCGAGGTCAATAAATTCCCAGGCAATTTGTAGAGATATAAGCTATAACTTTGGAAAGGTGAGGTGCTCCGCCATGAGGAAAATGTTCCTCCGAATGGCCCACTTCCACATGCTCTGAGCCAAGTGTGACAACTGCGGAGAGTGAGTACCTCCCTGCTTCTGAATGTAATACATGGCCGTCATGATGTCCGTCCGGATCAACACGACCTTGTTGCACAGATGTATCTTGAAAGCCTTCAGTGCCATGAAGATTGCCATCAATTCCAGCAGATTGATGTGCATCTTCTGTTGATCCGACCATAGTCCCTGCACTGTATAATGAAGGAGATGCGCCCCCCACCCCAGGAGGGATGCGTCCGTCGTGAGCACTATTTGTGGTATAGGCTCTTGGAACAGTCGTCCCTTGCAAAGGTTGCGTGGATTCCACCAATGCAGAGAGTTGTACGCACTACCGGTCACCAACACTAGGTCTTTCAATTGTCCCTGAGCCTGATTCCACTGTCGTGCTAAACACTCTTGGAGCGGACGCATGTGCAGTCTCGCGTGCGGGACTATGAAGATGCAGGAGGCCATCATGCCTATCAACTGCAAAAACACTTGCGCCTGTAGTGAGTGTTGTGGTCTGAATTTGCGAATCAGCAGTTACATGCTGTCTGATTCGCACTGAGTTTGGCTGGGCTGTAGCTGTCACAGTGTCCAACGTCGCTCCCAGGTATTGCTGTACTTGAGCGGGTTGAAGATGCGACTTGGGATAGTTCAGAGAAAATCCCAAACTGTGCAGAAGATGAATTGTGCAGGACACGTGGCTGGCGCACTGCTGGGCCGACTTCGCTTGCACAAGCCAGTCGTCCAGGTAAGGGTAGACATGAATGTGTTGTCTCCGAAGGTGTGCCGCCACTGTCGCCAAGCACTTGGTGAACACTCTGGGAGCAGTGGTCACTCCAAAGGGTAGTACCTTGAACTGGTAATGCTTGTTCAGTATAGTGAACCTGAGGTATTTCCTGTGTGCCTGATGTATGGGTATATGGAAATAAGCATCCTTCAGATCCAGAGTTGCCAGGAAATCCCCCTGACTGAGCAATGGCAGGACCTGCTGCAGAGTCAGCATGTGGAAATGTTCTGAAAGGATGTATAGGTTCAAGGGTCTCAGATTCAGAATGGGTCTGAGAGACCCGTCCTCCTTCGGGACTAAGAAATAGAGAGAGTACACCCCTATTCCGTGCTCCTCTAGAGGCACCAGTTCTATGGCCCCTTTTTGCAGCATGCTGGCCACTTCTTGCTGTAATAAGTGTAAGTGCTCTGCGGACATAGGATGGTGTCTTGGTGGTATGCCGGGTGGAGTGGATGTCAGTTCTAAACAATACCTGTACTGGATAAGTTGCCTCACCCACCGGTCTGATGTAATGCCTTCCCAGACTGGCAGGAACTGCTGGAGTCGTCCCCGACCGGTGTTACATGGTCCGGGGGCAGTGACAAGACGTCACTGTTTGGTATTTGCTGAGGACCTGGTGTTAATATTTCCACGTCCTCTGCCTTTGGTGCTGTTACCACGGTATCCACCTCTATTGCCTTTGTTAAAGGAGGGTTGTGCACCACCTTCATTGTATTGTGTTTGCTGAGATGTTTGTCCTCTTGACGGCCCTCTACTACCTGAGCGACGAAAAGAACCCCCTCTGAACTGTTGAGACTGCAAGGCCCCCATAGACTTGGCCGTCTCGGTGTCTTTCTTGATCTTTTCAAGAATTGTGTCAACGTCAGGCCCAAACAAGAAATCTGGGTTCGTAACCATGCCTGCCTCCTTAGCATTACACTAGTGTTAATGGCCCTGGCTGTAGTGTCTGCTGAATCTAGGGCACACTTGATAGAAGCGTTTGATATCAGTTTCCCTTCCTGAATCAACATGTCCGCCCCCTCTCTATATTCATCTGGCAAGTGTTGCAACAACTGCTCTAGTGTATCATAGTGAGCCCTATCGTATCTAGCCAGTAGAGCCTGTGTATTGGCTATTCTCCAAATATTCGCCGCCTGCGCAGCAACCCGCTTCCCAGAAGCTTCTAATACTTTAGATTCTTTGTCTGGGGGAGGAGCATCACCACTTGTTTGTGAGTTCGCCCTCTTCCGGGCATTGGAGACCACTAAAGAGTCCAATGGCAATTGACCCCTTATATACGTAGGGTCCACAGGAGCAGGCCTGTATTTCTTCTCAATACGTGGGTTCACCACCCTTACTCTGGTTCTGTCCTTGAAAATGTCATTGGGGTGCTTAGGGACACCCTTCAGCATCGGCAGCGTATTCACTGATCTGTCCGACATAGAGAAGGGAACTAACAGAAAGTCCTCCTCAACCGGGTCTGCATGCATTACCACATTGTGGTTCAACGCTGCCCTTTCAATCAGAGTGTTGAACGCCGCAGTATCCTCTGCGGGGGATGTCTTTACTTGGTAAGACTGGGTGTCCGCCGTGCCTTGATCGTCGAGCACATCCTGCTAGTCATCCTGATTAGATTCATCAGGATAGTTGAATTGCTAGTCATCCCCCCCCCCACCCTCCTCAGTGCGTGTGTGGGAATGTGTAAAGGCTTGTCCATAAGGCCTTACGGACTCGAAAAACTGGCGAGGAAGCAGAGTCTCTTTTCCTTTTAAGTGGAATTTGATAGGATTCCATCGGCTTTTCCGGCAAGATCTTCCTTTTGAAAAGGGTGAGTCTTAAGGTGGCAGAGTCAATGTACAACTTCTTTGAGCTTTCAGAAGAAGGTGGAGTGGAACGGACGCCTTCAGGAGTGGCGGTCGGTCCCTTAAGTTGGGACATCATTTTACCAGGGTCGGTGCCCTGTGCCGGCTTAGACGTTTTAGGTCTTGCAGTCGGAGGCAGTCCAAAAACTATAGGTGGAGGTCCCGATGGCTGTTTGACTTTCTTCACAGCCATCGCCAACTTCGAGCCAGGTGTTGCGCTGGGATTCCCAAAATGGCCACGGCTTGATGAATCACGTTCCAACGCGGGCATTTTGTGCTAGTCTTCGAGAACCTTCACCAGCATCAACTTGTATGCATTCGGACTGAGGGGTGGCTGCGACTGAAGTCCGTCTTCAGTGTCCACGCCCCCGAGGGCAGCCTTAGATGACGTCGCTCCGTCTCTTTGGGCCTTTGGCACCTTCTTGGATGCACCGATCTTCAGGTTGGCACCCATTTGTGACCCCGAAGGGGCTGTAGGAAGGTACATCCTGACTATGGTTGCCCCCAACTTTTTTGCCCTGTGTTTTAGCTGGTTTTGGACATAGTCGACCTGGGACCCTGCCAATCAGGACCCCAGGCCTACTGCTCTCTCTTTAAAATGGATTCCATGTACCCTAGGTACATTTCCAATTGGTACTGGGCCACCCTATCAGACCCTGTAACTCAGGGCATGGGTGTACCCAGGGCTGCCAGGGGCTGCAGCATGTATTATGCCACCCCTGGCTGGCCTCCTAAATTTGACACAACTGGCTGCATGACAGCTGGGGCAAAGTCGTGTAATCACCCTTTGCTGTAGATATAGTATACCTATATCTAACCCTAAAATGGACACACAGATTCCTATCAGTCACTCCTATGGCAGGCCTTAACAATCCTGAAGGCAGAGTGCTTGGAATCATGTGAGATGGTGCTCTGGCATGAGCTGAGCCTGTCTGCAGCTTGCGGAACCAAGTCCTAATAGCTGTTCCATGATATCGCATACCATATACTCTTAAGTGCATTATAATCCTCGCGGTTAAATGCTATCTTTGGTATTGCTTTATCAAAACATGTCGAGTAAGGTGTCATACGAATTGGAATACTAACCCCTCGCCAATTCTGGCGACGGGGTTAGCATTCCACCCTTCTAGAGGGACACGACATGTATGTAACTGTGAACCCCGGTTAAAGTTAACTGAAGCCTCAGCTCCACAAAATGGATGCTGCCACCACAGACACGAGTCTGACCTCCTGCTGCTGGGAGTCCTTCCAGCGAGGGAGGCCTGGACAAAGGGTTTCCTGTCCGGGGCGGTGCTAGCACCGTCCCAGACATGGTTTTGTGTATCCTGGGTAGGCAGGGCTTTTCAGGAAGGTGACTGCTGAGTGGCACCCCGGTGCTCACTACGCATAGGCCAGTCAGAACCAGTTCCAGGGGCACACCAGCCCCTGGCCTGGGGAAGTCCGGCAGGGGAGAGGGGTGTAACCACCCCCCTCCTGGTCCCACCCATAGGCAGGACCTAGTCACCGGGTCAGCCCCCTTTTTTAGTATAAAGATAGGAGCGGGCCCCCTGTTCAAAGTAGATCATCTTTGGAATCAAGATACCACTTTCTTCGAAAGGACTTCACGATTTCTTCTTCAAGATTCTCCCTTGTGGCTAAGGAGTAGTCACCCTGCATCCGCAGGCACCATCCTAAAGAACACTGCGGTCTGCTGCAAGTCCTTCATCACGAATCCGACGACCCAGCTCGACGAGACCCGGCTTCCCTGGCACCTCTGACCTCTACTCACCTCTACAGCCAAGCTGAGAACCGTGAGTGCGACGAGACCTCGAGGGACCGACGATCGCCAAGACTGCACGACATCTTTACTGCAAGCCCACCGTGTCCTCCACTGGTGAGTGCTTTGGGGTCCGAGAAGCCCCGACCCAGCGCAGCTCCAGCACCCAAGGTCAGCCTCCCTGCATCTCCACGATCGGCGTGGGGCCCTTCTGCTGTTTGCTGTGCACCGCGTTGTTTGGCTACTAGCCGGCTGGCTTGTGGCCTTCCGAACGACGCCCGACGACAACTCTTCTGCTGGTCTGGTTGCTCCAGGCTGGCCCTTGCTTCCTTCTTCAAGAGAGGCACCCCGGACCCTCCTGGTCCACTCCAGACGCCATTTTAGGTCCACCGCGTGGGCTTGAATTTGCCAAGGCTTTGTTGCCCAATCCTGGGTCCAGCGACGCCGACAGCTTCTATCTTCGTGGGACAGCTCGATCCTCCATCCTGGTCGCCGACAACGCCTCCTGGTCCGTGAGATCTTCGAGTCAAGAGTCACCCACTCACCTTGTCGAGGTGGCTACCATCCGGTGCCCTCCTGGTGCCCACTGACTACTGGCTAGTAGTCTCGAACTTGGTCCCCTCTGCTTTCAGGTGTCATCTATCTTCGAGATCCAGGCTTGGATCCAACTGAACTTTCTTCACTGGTCACCGGCCAGCATCTTTTCTTCCGGCTCCTGGTCCGTCTACGAGGATTCCTGACGTCTTTTCAGACCTATGCAGCTGCAGCCCCTGGGCTAGGTAACTTCGGCATTTCGGTGCCCCAGCATAGCCTCACTATCCAAGGGTCAGAATCTATCTTCGTTTTCTCCCTACCAGGTCGGGTTCGCCCGAGAACACTAACTTTCTATTTCCTAGCTACCATAGACTTTTGTCCGCATCTCGCGTGAGAGTGCACACACTGCACCCGAGTCCCCTAGGCCTCCTAGTCGTAATCTAACGATTCCCTAGTCAAGTCCTAGCGATTCCAAAAGCTATTAGTACTGTACTTACCTGCTAGGAATTTCGCATTCCACTTTCAGAGTATATGGTTTTCCGTGCCCCTCGGGCATTTGTATATACTGTGCTAACTTAAGTATTTTTGTAAGAGTTTTGGTTTGTGCTTAGTACCCTGTCCTCATAAAGAGTACAGGGCTGTTGTGATCTTTAATAAATAACTGTTTATTTTCATAACACTTGTGTGGTGTCCTTTCACTTGGTATTCAAGGGGTATATGTGTGGTAAACAGCTGGCTTAACACGCCCTCTCGAGTCTTTAGCCTTAGACTGCTCGTATCCATGCTACTAGGATAGCTGGTCTATAAGGTTGACTTACAACCAATCATCAATAAGGGTTGCTGGACTGATACATAGTGGGCACTAGAATAGTGACCACTGCATATCAGGCCACCTTCTCACAGGGGCGATGACACTCCGAGCCTTCTTAGGATCCGATGGAACGAGGCTTTGCGAAACGAATACTGGTTTGACCAGTTTCAGTTTCGATTTGTCGTTAGTCAGTTTCGTTTTCGAAGGCGCACCCACCGAAGGCTCTGAAATATTCTTAGCCGGGCCAGGTTGCGGGCTGTAGAATGGTATAAAGATCTTGGCTAAGGCCTTCGGCGATGCTTCGACATGAGCCTTTGACAAGACAGTGTCACTTTCGACCCCCCGAAGGTTCGGTTGGGTCTTGCTCATCGCTAGAGCCGCCCTCTGCGGCTCCAATGGCCATACCGTCGTCTCTTACCTCGACAGCTTCATCTTCTTCGATGTTCTCATCGTCTACCTCTTCTCCGTAGTAAGAGTCTTGACAGGAGGCCGGGTCAGAGAAGTGCTCCAGTTCCTCCTCTTGGACGCCCTAGTCGTCCCAAGTCTCGAAGGTATCCTCCACATCAGACGCTCTCCGCGCCGGTAGTCTCGCCTCACGTCTAAGAGCGAGCGCATCTTCCGACCTGAATTTTGAACAGGCCAAGCAACTCTCCTCGTCGTGGTCTGGAGACCGACATCTGTTGCACACAGGGTGTACGTCTGAGAGAGGGTACTTCGGGTTACAGACCGGGCAACGTTTAAACGGGGCCTGGAATTCCATCGTCGATGACAATCTTCGATCTGGCCTAAAAAGCTGGGAGCACACGTGCTCAAGTATCCGGAAAACCGGATAAGTTAACTCCGAACCGAACAAAGTACAATATCGACGCTTAAGGAGGCCTTTTGGCCTGAAGAAAACAAGTTTTTCCTATAGGTTCCGAACGAGAGTCACGGAACACATCCGAACCCAATGGCGGAAAAAAACAATCTGAGGATGGAGATGATGCCCATGCACACTGTAGTCCAGGGGAGGAGCTGCCTATCTCATGATACTTCAAAGACTCTTCCAGGACAACAAGGTGCAATCATCCGGACCCAACACTAGGCGGCGATCTATGCACAAGATATGAATTTAGCGACCCACATGCCTCGAACACAGTGTGCAAGAGTTAAAATTAGGAAGCTAGATAGCAGACATTACATAATCATCAGGGAGGGTAAAATCCATGTTTTGAGTTGCTTTCTGAACGGACTTTCCTGACTTAAGGATCTAAGGTTCTTGGGAATTGCATTCCAGGCTTTGGAGGATAAAAATGAAAGAGTCTTGCCTCCTTTTGTTTTATAATAGAATTTCTGCAACTTTGATCAGGTTTTGGCATGAGGATCTTAAGGTCCTAAGGGGATTATAGTGAGGGAATCGCCGGATGAGGTACCTCGGGCCTGTGCAATTGGATGCATGGAAGGCTATGACAAGGATTTGTAGTGGCAGCCAATGAAGAGTCTTTAGGGCAGCCGAGGTTGACGATCTCCTGGGTAACTTGAGTACAAGTCTAGCTGCTGCATGTTGTATGCCTTGGAGTTTTTTTAGTGTGGCTTTTTAGGTTTCGCCTGGCGAACAGCTGCGCAAGCAGCGTTTCGTGCAGGCGAAATATGTTATAACAGTGTGGCCTTAGTTCCGCCTCTCTTCCATTGGCTAGCTCCATAAATGGAGGTTAGCCATTGGAAGAGAGATCTGTCCGTCATTTACCGAGACGATTGGTGGGCGTTCCGCCGATTTTTTTCCCTTTCCGCCCCTTTTAAAACGTCATGCGGCTGTTTTTTTTTTTTTTGTTTTTTTACACACCAGGTTTTTGTTATTTCGTCCTAACTTTTTCAGGAGTGGGCTGCGTGATTTATGTTGCCGGGATGGATCCATTTGCGAGCAGGTGAGCCTGTGTCCCCCGGAGCACCGTCAGCCTGAAGGAAAGCGACCCCGTGGTCCCCACGTCACCCCGCCCTCAATGACGGCACCGCAATGCCGGACGACAGCCTAGAGCCGTCCGCACCGAATCTGTAGGAAGGTACATCCCGACTATGGTTGCCCCCAACTTTTTGCCCTGTGTTTTAGCTGGTTTTTGACATAGTCGACCTGGGGCCCTGCCAATCAGGACCCCAGGCCTACTGCTCTCTCTGTAAAATGGATTCCATGTACCCTAGGTACATTTCCAATTGGTACTGGGCCGCCTTATCAGACCCTGTAAAACTCAGGGCATAGGTGTACCAAAGGCCTACCAGGGGCTGAAGCATGTATTATGCCACCCCTGGCTGGCCTCCTAAATTTGACACAACTGGCTGCATGACAGCTGGGGCAAAGTCGTGTAATCACCCTTTGCTGTAGATATAGTATACCTATATCTAACCCTAAAATGGACACACAGATTCCCATCAGTCACTCCTATGGCAGGCCTTAACAATCCTGAAGGCAGAGTGCTTGGAATCGTGTGAGATGGTGCTCTGGCATGAGCTGAGCCTGTTTGCAGCTTGCGGAACCAAGTTCTAATAGCTGTTCCATGATATCGCATACCATATACTCTTAAGTGCATTATAATCCTCGCGGTTAAATGCTATCTTTGGTATTGCTTTATCAAAACATGTCGAGTAAGGTGTCATACGAATTGGAATACTAACCCCTCGCCAATTCTGGCGACGGGGTTAGCATTCCACCCTTCTAGAGGGACACGACATGTATGTAACTGTGAACCCCGGTTAAAGTTAACTGAAGCCTCAGCTCCACAAAATGGATGCTGCCACCACAGACACGAGTCTGACCCCCTGCAGCTGGGAGTCCTTCCAGCGAGGGGAGCCTGGACAAAGGGTTTCCTGTCGAGGGCGGTGCTAGCACCGTCCCAGACAGGGTTTTGTGTATCCTGGGTAGGCAGGGCTTTACAGGAAGGTGACTGCTGAGTGGCACCCCGGTGCTCACTACGCATAGGCCGGTCAGAACCAGTTCCAGGGGCACACCAGCCCCTGGCCTGGGGAAAGTCCGGCATGGGAGAGGGGTGTAACCACCCCCCTCCTAGTCCCACCCATAGGCAGGACCTAGTCACCAGGTCAGCCCCCTTTTTTAGTATAAAGATGGGAGCGGGCCCCCTGTTCAAATTAGATCATCTTTGGAATCAAGACACGACTTTCTGCGAAAGGACATCAAGATTTCTTCTTCAAGATTCTCCCTTGTGGCTAAGGAGTAGTCACCCTGCATCCGCAGGCACCATCCTAAGAACACTGCGGTCTGCTGCAAGTCCTTCCTCAGGAATCAGACGACCCAGCTCGACGAAACCCGGCTTCCCTGGCACCTCTGACCTCTACTCACCTCTACAGCCCAGCTGAGATCCGTGAGTGCGACGAGACCTCGAGGGACCGACGATCGCCAAGACTGCACGACTTCTTTGCAACAAGCCCACCGAGTATTTCACTGGTGAGTGCTTTGGGGTCCGAGAAGCCCCAACCCTGAGCAGCCCCAGCACCGAAGATCAGCCCTCCAGCATCTCCACGATCTGCGTGGGGCCCTTCTGCTTTTTGCTGCTCACCGCGTTGTTTGGCTACTAGCCGGCTGGCTTGTGGCCTTCTTAACGACGCCCGACGACATCACTGCTGCTGGTCTGGTTGCTCCAGACTGGCCCTTGCTTCCTTCCACAAGAGAAGCAACCCGGACCCTCCTGGTCCACTCCAGACGCCATTTTAGGTCCACCGCGTGGGCTTGAATTTGCCAAGGCTTTGTTGCCCAATCCTGGGTCCAGCGACGCCGACAGCTTCATCCATCGTGGGACAGCTCGCTCCTCCATCCTGGTCGCCGACAAAGCCTCCTGGTCCGTGAGATCCGCAGAGCACAGCGTCACCCACTCACCAAGTCGAGGTGACTACCATCCGGTGCCCTCCTGGTGCCACCGGACTACTGGCTAGTAGTCACGAACTTGGTCCCCTCTGCTTTCAGGTGTCATCTATCTTCAAGATCCAGGCTTGGATCACTTCGAACTCTTCACTGGTCGCCTGCCAGCATCTTTCTTCCAGGCTCCTGGTCCGTCTACGCGGATTCCCGACGTCTTTTGAGACATATGCAGCTGCAGCCCCTGGGCTAGGTAACTTCGGCATTTCGGTGCCCCAGCATAGCCTCACTATCCAAGGGTCAGGATCCACTTTCGTTTCCTCCTACCAGGTCGGGTTCGCCCGAGAACACTAACTTTCTGAAATCTAGCTACCATAGACTTTGTCCCGCATCCCGCGTGAGAGTGCACACTCTGCACCCGAGTCCCCTAGGCCTCCTAGAAGTAATCTGAAGATTCTATTGTCAAGACCTAGCGATTCCAAAGCCTATTAGTACTGTACTTACCTGCTAGTAATTTCGCATTCCACTTTCAGAGTATATGGTTTTCCGTGCCCCTCGGGCATTTGTATATACTGTGCTAACTTAAGTATTTTCGTAAGAGTTTTGTTTTGTGCTTAGTACCCTGTCCTCATAAAGAGTACAGGGCTGTTGTGATTTTAATAAATACACTGTTTATTTTCATAACACTCGTGTGGTGTCCTTTCACTTGGTGTTCATGGGGTACATGTGTGGTATAACAGCTGGCTTAACACGCCCTCTCGAGTCTTTAGCCTTAGACTGCTCGTATCCATGCTACTAGGATAGCTGGTCTATAAGGTTGACTTACAACCAATCAATAAGGGTCGTTTGGACTGATACAAAGTGTTCACTAGAATAGTGAACATTATATATCAGGCCAACTTCTCACAGAATCCACCATAAAAAGAAAAGGTATTGTGGCTTTGAACTGATTGGCAACATATGCCTGCTCATCGGAGGCTGGTACGCCTCATAATGCGCTTTGAAACCTGTTTGAAACGAGCACTTCGACTTGTGCGCCTGGATTGAGCTGGAGTGTATGCGCTGAGAACTGTGCTTCACACTGCCTCATACGTTCGAATCGCGCTGTGCCCTGGGCCCTGCTTCGAGTCACACAGGCATTTGCTCTTGTCCTGTGCGCATCGTACCCTGCAAAGGGGGAAGCCTACTTAGAGCTGTGGCTTGAGCTCAGAGGAAGTGTACGTCTCGCAGCTCCTGTTCCCAGAAACCGCACTCTCAGCATACAGGAGAGCCGTACGCCTCGCTCCAGCTGTTAAGATTCAGGGCTATGCGCATCCTATTGCAACCCCCACGCTGAGGCGTGCGCGGAGAACTATGCGCTTGTGAGGCCGGTACGCCTCGCATGGTCCGGAACGACCGGTCAGTCTCGTTCCCATTGAATGTACTGTACGCTGCTTACGAGAGATGCGTGAGGTTTAGTAGGGCGTACGAGAGTGCTACAAAGCGCACCAAACCCTGGGAACTGCTGAGAAACCACAACCTTACCTTTTTAGACTGTAAGAAACTGACAACATGCTAGTGGAATCTCCCTAACCATCCTTTGCAGCATTTATGGACATGCACTTTTGAACAAACTATATGTTACAAGGAAATTATGTGATATTGTGGTTGGCGTGATTTTGGTAAGTTAAATATAATCTTGAGACTCCATAGTGATTGTTCAGTCACTTATGGGGATTTTCTTGTTTCAGCTGTTGCGGTTTACAGTGACTCTTTAGAAGCAATTTTGAGCAAATGCAGACAAGTATTTGAATCTAAAGTTGGGTGTTTCTAGGGTTTGAGCATGATAAAAGTTAAAATTGAATGCCATCCCGCGAAAGCACAAATTTAGACCAGTGCCTCTCAGTGCGAGAGAGGAATTGAAAGAATTGTTAGAATCAGTGTGTGAAGATATGATTAAACCAACAAGCTCATCTGAGTGGGTCACTACAGTTTTCACCAAGGAAAAGTCTCGAAATATTCAGCTGTTTTCAGATTTGTGCTCTTTAAAAAGGGATATCATTATTGAATGCCCCCCTATAGAAGATATGTTAATTGCTATTGGTGGTTCTAATTATTTTTTAGTTATTGACCTCAAATCTAAATATCACCAGTTTGTTTTGTCTGATAGTTCCAACGATTTGACAACTTTTCTGACTCCCTTTGGCGCCTTTAGATAGGCTTCCTTTTCGAACTGGCATCCGGTGCCAGTGTGTTTTAAAAACGTACAGATTTGTTGTTTAAAGACATCAAAGGGGTCCAAGCCTTTAAAGATCACATCCTAATAAGAGGCGAAAGTATTCAAGAACACAGCAATTTTCTTGAGAATATATTTTAAACTTTGACTAAGACATTTGTGGCGTAAAACAGTCATGCATCTAAGTACTTGAGAAATGAGGTGAATACTAAGGCCACACAATATATGTAGATGATCTTGATGCTATTAATTGTGCACCAGTACCTACTACTAAGGAGTTGCTTGGATCCTTAATTGGAAATATTATGTAATATTTGTGAAAGGTTATGCTGTTACTGTAGATCCTATATGGCAATTTTTGCACAAAAATGTAAGTTTGTATGGATAAAAGAACAAGATGATGCATTTGTTAAAGTTAAGGACTTCATTATGATAGCACTCTCCTTGCTTCCAGAAAAATATTGATGTTATTGAATTTCTCTGAAGTTTTGTGTTCTCAAAAAAAGGTGTTTCAGACATTTTAGTATCCGATAAAGTTACACATTGTGTAGGGAAATGAATATGCTACTTACCAGTATGCATCTGTTCTTGGCATGTAGGGCTGCTAACATTCATATCTTAGCATTAGATCGCCACCTAGTGTTGGGTCCGGATGATCGCACATTGTTGTCCTGGAAGAGTCTTCGAAGTATCCTGAGATGGGTGGCTCCTCCCCTGGACTACAGTGCGCATGGGCATCGGCTCCATCCCCAGATTGTTTTTCGCCATTGTGGCAGAGGATGGAGTGAAAAGTGTAAAGGATGTCCATGCTAATGATTGAATACAATAGTATATCTGCAGCTGCGACGGGCACCGGGGAGGAGGGTGGGCGATATGAATGTTAGCAGCCCTACATGCCAAGAACAGATGCATACTGGTAAGTAGCATATTCAGTTCGAGGCATGTGGGCTGCTAAATTCATATCTTAGCATAGAATACATAGCAGTCCCTCCATTAGCGGCGGTTGCCCGTGCCAGCTGCAGAAACCTGAAAAAGTGTCTTGAGAACAGCCTGCCCTACAGCCGCTTGCTGTTTGGAATGTACATCAACACAGTAGTGTTTTGTAAAGGTATGTGGTGTAATCCACGTGGCTGCTCTGCAAATGTCCTCTAGAGGAATGTTTCCTAGGAAAGCCATGGATGCCCCCAACTTGCGTGTGGAGTGTGCCTTTGGGGGTATTGTTAAAGTGCGCTTGGCTTTTTGATAACAGATTTGAATGCACTTAACAATCCATCTGGCTATTCCTGCTTTGGAAATCGGGTTGCCTTTGTGTTGTGGTGAGAAGGCAACAAAGAGTTGTTTCGTCTTCCTAAAGTGTTGTGTCCTGTCTATGTAGTACATCAACGCCCTCCGTACGTCTAACGTATGGAGCATTCTTTCCGCCACTGTTTGTGGGTTCTGGAAGAATGCCGGCAAATCGATAGTTTGGTTGAGATGAAAATGTGACACCACCTTTGGAAGGAATTTGGGGTTAGTACGTAGCACTACCCTATTTGGATGAATTTGAAGGAAAGGCTCTTGTATTGTGAGCGCTTGCAGCTCACTAACACGCCTTAGTGACGTAATAGCAATTAGGAAAGCAACTTTCCACGTTAGGAATTGCAGTTCACACGAGTGCAGTGGCTCAAATGGTGGTCCCATCAGTCTGGTGAGGACCACATTGAGGTTCCACACCGGAGCTGGCGGTGTTCTTGGGGGAATGACTCGTTTCAGACCTTCAAGAAACGCTTTAATGGCAGGCACCCTGAAGACCGAGAGATGCTGCCTATTTTGAAGGTAAGCTGCGATGGCGGATAGATGTATCCGAATAGAAGTGAACGCTAGTTTGCACTTATAAAGGTGTAACAGATAGCAAATGATGTTAGGGATAGATGCATCTAGCGGGTTTATGTCATTGTCCGCACAGTAAATGACAAAACGCTTCCATTTTGCGGCATAGCATGCTGTGGTTGACGGCTTCCTCGCCTCCTTGATGATGTTCATGCATTCAGGAGGTAGGTTGAGGTATCCAAACTAAGACTTCAGGAGCCAGATCGCTAGGTTGAGCTGTTGCGGATCTGGATGCTGAATTTCTCCATGGTTCTGCGTCAGAAGTCTGTGCGTGAGGCGCAGTCTTTGATGCGGCACCACTGAGAGTTCGAGGAACGTGGTGTACCAGGCTTGGCGCGCCCACGTTGGAGCAACTAGGATGAGTGTCATAGAGTGTTGCCTTAGTTTTCTCGCCACCAGTGGTATCAGAGGTGTCGGGGGAAAAGCGTAAGCAAATTTGCCTGACCAGTTCATCCATATCGCATTGCCCTGCGATTGGGGGTGTGGGAACCTGGCGGCGAAGCTTTGGCATTTTGCGTTTTCCCTTGTGGCGAACAGGTCTATGTCTGGACGACCCCACCTTTGGAAGTACGTCTGGAGTACCGATGGATGTATCTCCCACTCGTGCATTTGATGGCTGTATCTGCTGAGCAGATCCGCCATCTGATTGTCCTTCCCTGGGAGGTGTTCTGCCATGAGGAAGATGTTCCTCTGAATGGCCCACTTCCACATGCTCTGAGCCAGGTGAGACAGCTGTGGTGAGTGGGTGCCCCCCTGCTTTTGGATGTAGTACATCGCGGTCATGTTGTCCGTCCGGACTAACACCACTTTGTTGCATAGATGTACAATGAAGGACTTGAGTGCCATGAAGATCGCCATCAGTTCTAGATAGTTGATGTGCATCTTCTGTTGCTGCGTCGTCCATAGTCCCTGCACCGTGTAAGTGAGCAGATGAGCTCCCCATCCCTGGAGAGATGCGTCCGTTGTCAGGATAACCTGTGGCACTGGCTCCTGGAACAGTCGGCCCTTGCAAAGGTTGTGTGGAGTCCACCAATGCAGAGAGTTGTATGCCCGACTGGTAACCAACACTAGGTCTGTTAATTGTCCCTGAGCCTGTGTCCACTGATTTGCTAAGCACTCCTGGAGCGGGCGCATATGCAACCGCGCGTGAGGGACTATGAAGATGCAGGAGGCCATCATGCCTATCAACTGCATGAACACTCTTGCTGGAAGTGAGTGTCCCGGTCTGAACTTCTGGATTAAAGACTGTATGCCGTCTATCCTGACCTGGTTTGGTTGCGCCTTGGCCGTCAGGGTATTGATTGTCGCACCCAGAAACTGCCGGACATGTGCCGGCTGAAGGTGTGACTTTGGGTAATTCAACGAGAAACCCAGGTCGTGAAGGAGGTGAATGGTAGTCGACATGTCCGCGGCGCACTGCTGTTCCGACCTGGCTTGAACGAGCCAGTCGTCGAGGTAGGGGTAGACATGGATGTTCTGCCTCCTGAGGTGCGCTGCAACTGTCGCCAGACACTTGGTAAACACCCTTGGGGCAGTTGTGACTCCGAAGGGTAGGACTTTGAACTGATAATGCGTGCCCTGGATAGTGAACCTGAGGTACTTTCTGTGGGACGGATGTAGCGGAATGTGGAAATAAGCATCCTTGAGATCTAAGGTTGCTAAGAAGTCTCCTTTGTTTAACATAGGAAGAATCTGTTGCAGTGTAAGCATATGGAAATGCTCTGACAGTATGTACAGATTGAGGGGACGGAGATCCAGAATTGGTCTGAGAGATCCGTCCTTCTTTGGAATGAGGAAGTACAGGGAATAAACCCCTGTGCCTTCCTCCCCCACTGGCACGAGCTCGATTGCCCCTTTTTGCAGCATCACCAACACTTCCTGCTGCAATAAGTGCAAGTGCTCTGCGGACATAGGTCTTTGCCTTGGTGGAATGTTGGGTGGAGTGGATTTTAACTCTAGACAATAACCGTACTGGATAAGCTGTCGCACCCACCTGTCTGTGGTGATGTTGATCCAGACGGGCAGGAACTGCTGTATTCTCCCCCCGACAGGTGTTAAGTGGTCGGGGGGCAGTGACAGCGAGTCACTGGCTGCTTGGGGCAGAGGAGCGTGAATTGTTGCCTCCTTTGCCGCGTCCTTTGTTGCTGTTTCCCCTGTAGCCCCTCTTGTTTTGTTTGGGGTACGAGGATTGTGCTCCACCTCTAGGGAACTGTGACTGTTGACCCAACTGTCCTCTGGTGACTCCACGGGCACCTGAGCGACGAAAATTATTGCCACGAAACTGCTGTGATTGTAGGGCCCCCATAGATTTAGCAGTTTCAGTATCTTTCTTAATTTTTTCCAGGGTGGTGTCAACATCTGGACCAAACAGTCTATCCGGATTGACTGGTTGATTAAGTATGGTTGTTTGAATGTCAGGTTTGAACCCAGATATGCGGAGCCACGCCTGTCTTCTGAGCATAACACTGGTGTTAATGGCCCTAGCGGCTGTGTCCGCGGCATCAAGTGCACACTTTATGGCCGCGTTGGAGATCAGTTGTCCTTCTTGTATAATCATTTTGGTGCCCTCTTGAAACTGCGGAGGCAGGTGTTCCACAATCTGCTCTAGTGTGTCGTAATGTGATCTATCATAACGTGCCAGTAGTGCCTGTGTATTTGCAATACGCCAGAAATTGGCAGCCTGCGCAGCCACTCTTTTGCCTCCTGCCTCTAGCACTTTGGACTCCTTATCCGGGGGAGGAGCTTCACCCGTTGTTTGGGAGTTGGCCCTTTTGCGTGCGTTTGCGACCACCAGGGAGTCAAGCGGCAACTGTCCTCGAATGTATGCAGGGTCCGCAGGCGCTGGTCTGTACTTTTTCTCAATACGTGGGTTGACCACCCTCGCCCTGGTAGGCTCCTTAAAGATGTCCGCAGCATGCTTGAGGACCCCTTTGAGCATAGGCAGTGTCTTTACAGATTTTTCCGAAACTGAAAAGGTGTCGAACAGAAAGTCTTCCTCAACTGGATCAGCATGCATGTCCACATCATGATTAGCAGCTGCCCTCTCAATGAGTGCGTGAAAACCTGCAGAATCCTCTGTAGGGGATGCACGTGTACTGAAAGTCTGTGGGTCTTGTCCCATATCCTGGGCGCCTTGGTCCCCAATGACATCATATGAATCTGGCTGTGCCTCAGGTTCATTGACTGGGAATGTGTATTGTTCATCTTCACCATAGCCCTCACTTTCAGAGTGGTCTGGAGACGGTGTTGGGCTCCTTCCCGGAAGAGGCTGGATAGGTTCCATGAGGCCTGAGGCGTCCTGTGGAAACTTTTTCTTTTTTAGGGGGATGACATAGGATTCCACCGGCTGCGAAGTGATCTTCCTTTTGTAAAGGGTTAACTTCCCCGTGTCCGCATCTATGAAACACTCCGAATCCTCTTCGTGGTCGAGCACCTGACCCGAAGATGCCCCCGCCGTAGAAGATTCCGACTTCTTTGGCGTCGATTTCGATGAAAAGGCCTTCGGCGCCACCTTTGGCGGTAGAAGGAAGAGGAGTTTACCTGCGGGCTTGACCGGGACGTCTGCCGCCTTTTGCGTCGATGGCGTTGGCGTCGACGACGAAAAAGCCTTCTCCCTAATCCTTTGTAGTGAAGAAGCAACGAGAGATGCGTCGGTGACCGATGTCTTTGGCACCGACGAGGTGGCCTTGCCTTCGGATGCGACGTTCCGTTGGTCTTTTGGAGGGATGGACGGCGCCGACCCCGAGTCCTTGGAGCGATGCGCAGATGTCCCCGTTGGAGCCGGGGCTGCGTCGCTTGCTTTGGCTGGCTTTGCCGGCGCCGGCGCGCTTGTTTTGTGCGTGCCCCCCTTTTTAGAGGATCTCTCCTCCGGCACCGATTTTGACCCTGTGGAATCGCCGTGTTTCTTCGACTTCTGCGGACCGGAGGTCGACGGAGTCGATGAGGCTGCCGGTTTATTTGTCTTTGCTGTTACGACCGCCATCTTAGGGAAGATTGAGTCCTTAACTTTCGGTTTCGGTTTCGGGTCGGCCATTTTAGGTGCAGTCGAGACCGTTGCTTTCAGTTTCGGTTTCGAAACCCTCGGCGCAGCAAGTATGTCCGTGGCCGGGCCAGCAGGCGGGGCCGTGGCTTGCGCTACAGGGTCTTGGGTAAGGCCGACAGGCGATCCCGCGACCCTCTCCTGATGTCCGTCAACTTCGGGGCATAGCTCGTCCCCTGAGCTATCTTCCGCGGCCCCATAAACCGTATCGTCGTCCCCTACCTCGTCGACGTATTCAAGGCCTTGACCCACGACCCCGTCGTCGTCATATTCCGGATCAGCCTCGACCTCCGTCTCGGGCGGGGAGATTTGAAGATGATGGCTCTGGTCCTCCTCTTCTTGGTCGTCGAAGATGTTTTCTGGATCCGGGGCCGCCTGTTTGGCCACAAGGCGCACCGCGCGCCGAATAGTGAGAGTCTTCTTTGACCTGAAACTCGCACAGGCCCTGCAACTTCCTTCGTCATGGTCTGGCGAAAGGCATTTATTACAGACCGGGTGCACGTCTATATGTGGGTATTTGGACCCACAGAGCGGACAGAGCTTAAACGGGCTCCGCTCCATGTTGGGAACTTGGTGTCGAGTCGCGATGAGAAGGCCTCGATGTCCGAAGAGTGGTAAAAACTCCGCTGATTCCGGCTCCGAGAGACGGAAGAACTCGAGACCGTACGCAAACAATACCGACGTAAAGAACCCAAAGCCTTTTGGCCTCTAAAATTGATGTTTATTCGGTTCCGACGGAGAGACGTCGAGACCGCATCCGAACCCAATGGCGGAAAAAAACAATCTGGGGATGGAGCCGATGCCCATGCGCACTGTAGTCCAGTGGAGGAGCCACCCATCTCAGGATACTTCGAAGACTCTTCCAGGACAACAATGTGCGATCATCCGGACCCAACACTAGGTGGCGATCTAATGCTAAGATATGAATTTAGCAGCCCACATGCCTCGAACATTATGTTACATATTTTTAAAGCTCATTGGCCTCAAACATGAAAAAATACCTTCTTATTTTCATGCTGCTAACAGATTGCTAGAAAGATGTGCAAACTGCCATTGCTTCAACAATGAATGTCAAAAGATATTTGAGAGAGAAGCTGTGGAGTTATTTAAGCATATTTCAATCTGTGATTGGTATGTCACCTTTCTATCTTTTTTCCGGGTAGAGAAACTAGAATGAGGTTAACGCTGAAATGGTGTGGTGGTAAATTTTGTGAACTGGATATTGATCAGAGTGTGAGAAAATTTGTAGAAAGAAACATAATAAAGCAAGGCAGTAATTCTACCATGTGGAAAAACGTAAGAGCAAGTACTTAGTGCTTGGTGACTAGGTTTTCATATGGAAAAACCCTTTAAACTGCCAGCTTTGATTGTGCGTTTAAATAATAATTTTGTGTTAAACGATCAAGGATGGTGGAATAAAGGAACTGTGGTCAAGTTAGAACCGTATAAAAAAGAAGTTATAATGAGTGGTGAATCTCTTGAAAATTCTGATGCATGGTTAGACTATTGTCATGAGAAACAATATTGATAGGGAGTTGTTACTTTTCACACACTAATTATGCACTCATTGATGATAACGATAATGATAGTGTGTAATCTGATAACTATAAAAGCTCTGAAGACCTGGAAGAAATACCATGGATGAAGATGCCAACTCAAAATCCATCAGAAGAGCAGCCAAGTTACCAGGAAAACTATTTGACACTGTATTACATTGATTTTCTTAGAGGTCTGTAATTTGTATGCTCTTGGCTGTGTTGTATTACCTTAATAGTTAATTTTCTTGGTTTTTAATTTGGTTATTTGTAGTAAGGGAGATGTTTCTGGTGTTAGTAGAATAGAGAATTTCACTTGGAATGGTTCTTATGATGCATCTGGGTATTTGGGTTCAGGTGTTGTCAGGTTGTAAGGATGATAGGGCTGCTTCGGTACAATATTCTATTATGATTTTAAAGGAAAGGGCAATAAGCTTAATTTGCGGAAATAATTATAGGCACTGCGGGCACGCGATCTGCGCCACACTGCATGTAGGCACAGACTTAAAGAAATATTGCATTGGTTTAATGATCCTGCGGGTGCCTTGCCGAAATGGTGCAGCATTCCAGTCTTTACTGGTTTACGGCTCCGTACCTGCTCCCATCAGCACTGTTCGCCAAGTGGACAGGATGGACAGACACAGATATATGAAAGGGATCGAAGGACCTATCTGGCGGGTCCACCCTGCCGTTTTACAAGCCACTGGTACACAGGGCTCGTCTGCGGCCGCCGGCATGTTTGTGTGCCGGCGGCCTCACCCCCCCCCCCCCCGGCCGTGGTTCATTTGCACGGCACTGTATTACGTTCGAGCGCGGTGGCCTCAGGTGGGCCACGATCTATTTGGTATGCGCATTTCGCACCAACAGCGAGGGGTGTCCTTGTCACCTGTGATTTGTCATGCACTGCTTTGTATTTCTTGTGCTCATCTGGAGGCACATTGGACTTCACCTGCCACTGCAGGGGTCGGTGCAGACCTCATGGTCACTGGTTCTACCCCGGTGGGTCCTCCCAGCCTTTCTTACATCTTAGGTCGATAGAGGAGTACCATTCAGGTGGGTAACAAGATGCTCTGTGATACGGCGCCTCGAGACATTCGGGTGGATAGACATGTGCTATCTTAAGTACGTATATTGTTTTGGAACGATTGCTGTTTACATACTTTAGATGAGAGCAGTTTAGTGGCCACATTTCATAAGCAGACGCTAAGTTACATGCAGTATGTGACTACCGTGAGCAAACAATAAGGGAGTTTCCAAACGGTGCTTTACAGGAAGAAAGGTGACATGTAAGCTAGTACTTTAGTAGGGGTATATTTACTGCTTTAAGTGGATGTCCCATACACCGAACACTTCGGTACGTATACAAGGGCGGCAGCTTTGGCAAGTTACGGAACCAACAACTCTATGCAAGAGATAGCATACAGTGTGGTGCAAGAGAAATGTGAAGTCTGCATATTTTATGGAGTACGAAAGTCAGGTATTCGGATTTGCACCTTATTTCGAGGTCCTCAATCAGTAGGAGCCACTGGGAGGACACTTACATAGTCAAAATGTATCGATTTTCAAGTTTGTAGGCCTTCCTCAGACATAAGCGGCTTGGCAAGCTAGTCCTAACACTCTCGTAGGAGATGGCTCACAAATATGCTAAGATAATTACTCCAAGGCTGTGTGGTCATCTAGTTCTCATATCTGTCTATCAGGCTTGGCCTTGTTGACGTGGCGACAGTGTTGGCCCCTGTCCCTCTGCAGTAAATGCTCCCGGGCAGGGGAGAAAGGGGAGAGGGGGGGGGAGGGGGGGGGGGGGGGGGGGGAGGGAGGGTGATCAGAATTTTCTATAAGTCAACGAGTGGGCCGGGTTGGAAGCAAGTGCTGAGACGGGTACCTATCTGGCTCTCTATATCCTCACGACCGGGGTGACAATCTTTACTCGGCAGCAGTGACACCCTTCTCTGCCTCTGATTTAAGTCAACAAGACTCGTCAGAGTTCGTTTACAGTCTTACAGTCTTACCATTTAAGACCGGAGGCATTCGAATTATTATACCAACGACGCCATAGTTGTTGCTTATTTGTGTATGCAGCAAACAACCACGATAAGGTCAATAGCCCCGACTAGTTGTAGGCGTAAGGTTACTTGTTGTATTATATACCGGGATGCAGTGACATAGGCGGCAAAATATCAGTTGGGCGGCACACTTTGCTAAGCTCATTATTGCTGCTTATGTGTTTTAGGTCACGCCCATAATCACATCGGCCACACCACTTTGAGAGACCACACAGTTTTCTATCCCAATTAAAGACTTAACAAGCACATGTTACACCTCTCAGGGTGTAGCAGACAAAGCTTCTACTACTTGTCTGAAACGGACAAGGGGGCTCCTTCGCCAACTCCTGTCCAGCCCCCTCCTGTGTCTGGGGTGCTGTGTGGGGTGCTGTGTGCGTGTGGCTGTGTGCGTGTGACTGTGTGCGTGTGGCTGTGTGCGTGTGGCTGTGTGCGTGGGTGCGTGTGTGCGTGGGTGCCTGTGTGTGTGGGTGCCTGTGTGTGTGTGGCTGTGCGGCCGTGTGTGGGTCTGTGTGTTTGTGTGTGGCATTTGCAAGAGATTAAGCTATTGGCATTGTAAATGACTGTCATTTATTTATCTATTTTCAAAACCATCCCAAAAATAAAAATGTTGTCATTTACAATGCCAATAGCTCAAACTTTCTTTTTCTTGGTACAAAGAGAGCGGAAGCGTAGGAGGAAGATCTAGGACAAAGAGCCAACACTACCTCAAAGGTGCCCTGAGTGTAGCCAGAATATAAATTACCACTTCTTCTCTGATCTAGAGCCGTTTGACTTTTTTCTTTCCCCAGTAATTTTTTTGTTTTTAATTTTCAAGCTCCTTACTGTTTATATGCGCCTTTTTTATTCCTTGTTTAACGCCTGCCATAAATCCGTTGCAATAGTCAAGGCGTGCAAGGATTAAGGCCACTGCCACCGCCTTTGAGTCAGTGGGAAGAAAGTCAAAAAACTTTACGGACTTAATGATGCTGAAGCAGCTTCCTGCAACATTCCTGACATGCTGATCGAATGATAATTCAGCGTCAAATAGGACGCCCAGATTTCTGGCTGATATCAGTTTGTGGGGGCGCAGGGGAATACTCTGGCCACCATTTGCTAGGACAGAATTGGTATTTTTTTCCCATGGGGAGAATTTCAGTCTTATTGGTGTTGCATTTAAGGTGGTTATGGTCCATCCAGCTAAAGACATCCCTAAGACACTTCTTTAAATTTTGCTCAGCATCGGTGGAGTTTTTCTCCAGGGGAACAATGAGCTGAGTGTCATCGGCATACGATGTTACCAGTATGCCGTATGACTCCATTAAAGAAATGAGGGGGGATCATGTACATCATGTATATGTATATATACTGAATCTTGTCGAGGATGACCTATCAGACTAGGAGTATCCAGAGGAGCACAGTACTTTTTCTCAATGCGTGTGAGAACCGCAGGTAGAGAGGCAGGCGTTCTCATGATTTTTATCCCTTCACTCCAAATGTAATCAATGATGGGAATCGCTCCAGGTATTTTCCTGTATTCTTCTTTAAAATCATGCAGGAAGCAATCTGTGTGCTCTATCGTGACTGGCAACTGAAATCTGGTTACAGCCCATAGCATCAGGTTGTGAAAACGACGGATGTCCTCTGGGGAAGAATCTGATGGCTGAGGAATAGGTGGCGACGGCATGGGAATGACAGTCATCCCACGGATCTGCATTGTCCGTATTGTCGGGTAATTCACCCTCTTCGACATCAGCTTCGTCCGAGGAAGAAGTATCATGGAGTGGTTGAGGTACAGATCCTGACTGTTGTGTTGGAGAGCTAGGGACCTCCACCTGCGGTAGCGAGACTGGTACTTCCATAGGTAAGGGTGGTAAAACATGAGCAGTCTGTTCTGAAGGAAACCTCTGACGGTAATCTGCTAACATAACTTGCAGATCTTGCATTAATGTGGGAGGAAGATGACTTGTATCTCCTTGATCCGTAACCCTTCTGGGAGGTTTCTGGTGAGAGACAGAGGTGTTCCTGGTAAAAATGTTCCTGGTAATCCTCTTCCTCCTCATCATCATCCTGACACTTTATTCGAAGTTCAGAGGCGTGGCGAGCTATGCCGAACGGTCCCTCTTCATCAACATCAAAATCCTCATCTTCCACATACGTCTGTAGAATATGTGAAGGTAGCAGAGGAGATATGTTGCTGTAATCCTGCCTCTGGTAAATTTTTTATTGGAAATGAGTTCAAGACATAGGTGTAGTCTGTGAAACGAATGCTACTTACCAGTATGCATCTGTTCTTGGCATGTAGGGCTGCTGACATTCATATCTGTGCATAGATCGCCGCCTAGTGTTGGGTCGGGATGATTGCACATTGTTGTCCTGGAAGAGTCTTTGAAGTATCACGAGATAGGTGGCTCCTCCCCTGGACTACAGTGCGCATGGGCATCCTCTCCATCCTCAGATTGTTTTTCGCCATTGTGGCAGAGATGCAGTGTAGTCAGTAAGTGATGACCATGCTAAGAGTAATTGAGTGCTGCAGCCGCTACAGGCGCCGGGGAGGAGGGCGGGCGATATGAATGTCAGCAGCCCTACATGCCAAGAACAGATGCATACTGGTAAGTAGCATATTCGGTTCGAGGCATGTGGGCTCCTGAATTCATATCTGTGCATAGAATATATAGCAGTCCCTCTATCATTGGCGGCTGCCCGTGCCAGCTGCAGCAGTCTACAGCTACAGCTACACCTACAGCTGCCTGCTGTTTGGAGTGCACATCTACGCAGTAGTGCTTTGTAAATGTGTGTATGGTAGACCATGTGGCTGCTCTACAGGTTTCCTCTAAAGGAATGTTTCCAAGGAAAGCCATGGATGCCCCCAACTTTCGTGTTGAGTGGGCTCTTGGGGGAATCGTTAATGTGCGCTTAGCCTTTTGATAGCAAATCTGTATGCACTTAACGATCCACCTGGCTATTCCTGCTTTTGAAATGGGGTTGCCTTTGTGTTGTGGTGAAAAGGCAACAAACAGTTGTTTAGTCTTCCTGAAATCTTTTGTCCAATTTATGTAGTACATTAGAGCTCTCTTGACGTCTAGTGTGTGGAGCATTCTCTGCCACTGAATCTGGATTCGGGAAGAACACCGGCAGTTCTATAGTTTGATTCATATGGAACTGTGAAACCACTTTAGGCAGAAACTTAGTGTTAGTGCGTAGTACCACCCTGTTGGAGTGAATCTGTATGAATGGCTCCTGGATAGTTAGTGCCTGAAGTTCACTAACTCGTCGTAGCGATGTGATTGCTATTAGGAAAGCCACTTTCCACGTCAAGAATTGTATCTCGCATGAGTGTCGAGGCTCAAAAGGTGGTACCATCAGTATGGTAAGGACCACATTCAGGTTCCATACAGGTGCTGGTGGGTGTCGGGGAGGAATAACTAATCCCTCCAGGAAAGATTTGATGGTAACGTAACTGATTCTATGTAAAGTGCTTTGATAACATGTAACGGAACTGGTGCTATGTAAAGCGCTTTGATAACCTAATCGGTTCAAGTTCCTGAAATGTGTAACGTAACTGATTCTATGTAAACTGCTGTGATAACATTTAACGGAACTGGTGCTATGTAAAGCGCTTTGATAACCTAATCGGTTCAAGTTCCTGAAATGTGTAACGTAACTGATTCTATGTAAACTGCTGTGATAACATTTAACGGAACTGGTGCTATGTAAAGCGCTCTGATAACCTAATCGGTTCAAGTTCCTGAAATGTGTAACGTAACTGATTCTATGTAAACTGCTGTGATAACATTTAACGGAACTGGTGCTATGTAAAGTGCTCTGATAACCTAAATCGGTTCAAGTTCGCGCTATAGAAAACTCTAAAAATAAATAAAAAATAAATAAATGACAAACCACTTCCAATTCGCCGCATAACATGCTCTAGTGGTGGGCTTTCTTGCCTCCCTTATGATATCCATACAGTCAGGAGGCAGGTTGAGGTAGCCAAATTCTAAGACCTCAGGAACCAGATAGCCAGGTTGAGCTGCTGCGGATCTGGATGCTGAATGTCGCCATGGCTCTGCGTCAAAAGCTTGGGCGTGAGGTGCAGCCTTTGATGCGGTACCACGGAGAGTTCTAGAAACGTGGTGTACCATGGTTGGCGTGCCCACGTTGGAGCAACCAGGATGAGAGTCATTGAGTGTTGCCTCAGTTTTTTTCTTTATTGAAATTTTATAAGACTCCATCGGCTGTTCTGGGACGATCTTTCGCTTGTGAAAGGAAAGTCTACCAGTCTCAGCGTCGATGAATTGCCTCGACTGATCTGTCGATGTTCCGACGGAGAGAAGCGCGACCTCATGGCTGTAAGGAAGGCGCTGATCTTTTCTGGCGTCGCACGCATCCCAGGGACCGGCGGGTGTGGAGTTGGATGCGGCGCTCGGTGCCCCCGAACCCCCGGCCGTGCCGTGCGAGCAGAGGGAGTCAGAAGAGCGATGCTGCTTCTTTGAGTTCCTGTGCCTCGACTTACCTGAGGACTTTGCGCCAAACAAGTAGTGTCGACTCTCCGAGCTGTGATGACTGGCCCCGCGACCGGTCCCTTGACCTGTTCCTGGACCGGGACCTCGAGCGGCGCGGTGCAGACTGCCGGAACGAGACACTTATGGGACCGCTCCCGCCTAGCCTTCGATGTCAAGGACCGGCAGTCAGGGCACGACTTGTCATCGTGGTCAGCCCTGAAGCAGTAAAGGTCGGTAGCAGATATCATGCGGTTACAGTCGTCGCAGGGTTTGAACCCTGGCATCCCTATCGGCACAGAGAGTCGATAATCTACTCAAGAAGATGCAAAAGAGATCGCAAAAGTTTAGTCAAAAAAGGACTAGGAGTACTGAGCTTGCTGGCGCGGAAAAAAGAAGAACCGTCGTCAGCGTGCGAGGGCGGCGTCTAAGTACTCAGACGTCATCCCGGCGAACACAACGCTGACGACGGAAGTGGAGCTGCAGACGCCTACCGACGCGCAGGGGTATTACTACGCAAAACTTTCCGGATCAAGTCTAAGGACTGGGGATATTCTAAGGTAAGGAATCTAACACTAACCTGTTTCTTTCAGATACTTTTTTTTTTAAATAAAGGTTACTTAAAAGACCAAATGTCTACAAAAATACAAAGGTTACCAAAGAGGCCAATTAAAGCACAAAACTGCATATAATCGAATATGCTACTAACCAGTATGCATCTGTTCTTGGCATGTAGGGCTGCTGACATTCATATCTGTGCATAGATCGCCGCCTAGTGTTGGGTCCGGATGATTGCACATTGTTGTCCTGGAAGAGTCTTGGAAGTATCACAAGATAGGTGACTCCTCCCCTGGACTACAGTGTGCATGGGCATCCCCTCCATCCTCAGACTGTTTTTCGCCATTGTGGCAGAGATGGAGTGTAATACAGTGAGTGATGTCCATGCTACATAGTAATTCTGAATGCTACAGCTGCTACAGGCGCCGGGGAGGAGGGTGGGCGATATGAATGTCAGCATCCCTACATGCCAAGAACAGATGCATACTGGTAAGTAGCATATTCGGTTCGAGGCATGTGGGCTGCTGAATTCATATCTGTGCATAGATTACATAGCAGTCCCTCTTGTTAGCGGCGGCTGCCCGTGCCAGCTGCAGCAGTCTGAAAAAGTTTTGAAAACCGCCTGTCCTACAGCTGCCTGCTGTCTTGAATGTACATCTGCGCAGTAGTGTTTCGTAAATGTATGTATAGAGGACCATGTGGCTGCTCTACATATCTCTAAAGGAATATTCCCCAGGAAAGCCATGGATGCTCCTAACTTACATGTGGAGTGTGCTCTTGGAGGAATGGTTAGTGTGCGTTTAGCCTTTGCATGGCAAATCTGTATACACTTAACGATCCATCTGGCTATTCCTGCTTTGGAAATGGGGTTGCCTTTGTGCTGTGGAGAAAAGGCAACAAACAGTTGTTTTGTCTTCCTGAAATCCTTTGTTCTGTCTATATAGTACATAAGAGCCCTCTTGACATCTAATGTGTGTAGAGATCTCTCTGCGACATTTTCCGGATTAGGATAGAAAACTGGCAGTTCTATGGTTTGGTTCATGTGGAACTGAGAAATCACCTTAGGCATGAATGTAGGGTTGGTGCGTAGTACAACTCTATTTGCGTGGACCTGTATGAATGACTCTTGAATGGTTAGTGCCTGGAGTTCACTAACTCTTCTCAGTGAGGTAATGGCTACTAGGAAAGCAACTTTCCAGGTCAGAAATTGAATCGCACATGAGTGTAGAGGTTCAAAAGGTGGTCCCATCAGTCTGGTGAGGACCACATTCAGGTTCCAGACTGGTGAAGGTGGGTGTCTGGGAGGGATCACTCTTTAATCCCTCCAGAAAAGCTTTAATGGCAGACACTCTCAATAGTGAGAGGTGCTGCCTGTTCTGAAGGTAAGCAGCTATTGCGGATGAATGTATACGAAGGGAACTGTACGCTAGATTACACCTGTATAAGTGCAACAAATAACAGATATTTTGAATTGATACATCCAGTGGGTTGTCATTATTGTTACAATATATGAAACCTTTTCCATTTAGCCGCATACCATGCTCTGGTTGTGGGTCTTCTTGCCTCCTTGAGGATATTCATACATTCTGGCGGCAAGTTGAGGTAGCCAAATTCTAAGACTTCAGGAGCCAGATCGCCAGGTTGAGCTGTTGCGGATCTGGGTGCTGAATTTCACCATGGCTCTGCGTTAAAAGTCTGGGTGTTAGCCGCAGTCTTTGATGCGGTACCACGGAAAGTTCTACTAGCGTGGTGTACCATGGCTGGCATGCCCACGTCGGAGCAACCAGGATGAGTGTCATCGCGTGTTGCTTCAGCTTGCGTGCCACCAGCGGTATTAGAGGTGCCGGGGGAAAAGCATATGCAAATCTGCCTGACCAGTTCATCCATATCGCATTGCCCTGTGACTGAGAATGTGGGTACCTGGCGGCGAAGCTTTGGAAGTTTGCGTTTTCCCTTGTGGCGAATAGGTCTATCTCTAGATGACCCCACTGCTGGAAGTACAGCTGGAGTACTGATTGATGTATCTCCCACTCGTGCATCTGGTGGCTGTGTCTGCTGAGCAGATCCGCCATCTGGTTGTCCTTGCCCGGGAGGTGTTCCGCCATGAAGAAGATGTTGCTCTGAATGGCCCACTGCCACATGCTCGGAGCCAGATGAGACAACTGTGGAGAGTGTGTTCCTCCCTGCTTCTGTATGTAGTACATGGCAGTCATGTTGTCCGTCCGGAACACAACCTTGTTGCACAGGTGTACTTTGAAAGTTTCATTGCCATGAAGATTGCCATCAATTCCAGAAGGTTGATGTGCATCTTCTTCTGCTGTGTCGTCCATAGTCCCTGCACTGTGTAATGGAGTACATGAGCTCCCCATCCTTGGAGAGATGGTTCCGTCGTCAGTATAATCTATGGTACAGGCTCTTGGAACGGTAGGCCCTTGCAAAGGTTTTGTGGGTTCCACCAATGCAGAGAGTTGTATGCCCGACCGCTCACCAACACTAGGTCTTTCAACTGGTTGTGAGCCTGAGTCCATTGACGTGCTAAGCACTCCTGAAGCGGGTGTATATGTAGTCTCGCGTGCGGGACTATGAAGGTGCAGGAGGCCGTCATGCCTATCAACTGCATGAACACTCTTGATGGAAGAGAGTGTTGGGGTCTGAATTTTTGTATCAGCAATTGCATGCTGTTTATCCTCAATGAATTTGGCTGAGCTTTGGCTGCCAGTGTGTCTATTGTCGAGCCCAGGTACTGTTGCACATGGGCGGGCTGAAGATGTGACTTTGGTTAATTCAGCGAGAATCCCAGACTGTGAAGAAGATGAATGGTGTGGGACATATGGCTGGCACACTGCTGTGCCGTCTTTGCTTGAATAAGCCAGTCGTCCAGAGAAGGGTAAACATGTATGTGCGGTCTCCTTAGGTGTGCTGCTACTGTCGCCAGGCACTTTGTGAACACCCTGGGTGCTGTTACTCCGAAAGAGGACTTTGAACTGATAATGTTGATCTTGAACAGTGAACCTGAGATACTTTGTGTGATGGGTGTATGGGTATATGGAAATGCGCATCTTTCAGATCTAGTGTTGCGAGGAAATCTCCCTGAATGAGTAACGGTAGAACCTGCTGTAAGGTGAGCATATTAAAATGCTCTGACAATGTATCCGTTTAAAGGCCTTAGGTCCAGTATGGGTCTGAGAGACCCGTCCTTTTTGGGTATTCAGAAATACAGAGAGTACACCCCTGAGCCTTCGTCTTCTACAGGGACAAGCTCTATGGCTCCTTTTTGCAGCATGCTGACGACCTCCTGCTGCATTAAGTGTAAGTGCTCTGCGGACATAGGACAGTGATCTTGGTGGTATGTTGGGTGGAGTGGATGTCAGCCCTAGACAGTACCCCTACTGGACAATGTCTCTCACCCACCTATCCGGTGATGGATTTCCAGACCGGCAGGAACTGTTGCAGTCTCCCCCCCGACAGGTGTTATATGGTCGGGGGGCAGTGACAGGGCGTCACTGTTTCTTACTGGCAGAGGATCTGGAATTGTTGTTTCCTCTTCCTCTGCTCTTGATGTTGTTTCCACGATATCCACCCCTGTTGTGTTTATTGTAGGTGGTTTGTGTACCTCCTTTATTATACTGTGTCTGCTGTGTGTTTTGGCCTCTTGAAGGTCTTCTATTATTGGAGCGACGAAAAGAGCCACCCCGAAACTGCTGTGAATGCAGAGCCCCCATAGACTTTGCAGTCTCGGTGTCTTTTTTAATCTTTTTAAGGGTGGTGTCAACCTCAGGTACAAATAAGTAGTCCGGGTTAACCGGCTGATTGAAGATAGTAGTTTGTATTTCTGGTTTGAATCCCAAGATTCTTAACCAGGCATGTCTTCTTAACAGGACGCTAGTGTTAATGGATCTGGCTGCAGTGTCAGCTGCGTCTAGCACGCACTTGATAGAAGCATTGGTTATAAGCTTTCCTTCTTGGATTAGCAGCTCCGCTCCCTCTTTGTACTGATCTGGTAGGTGTTGCAACAGTGTCTCAAGGGTATCATAATGGGCCCTGTCATATTTGGCTAAGAGTGCCTGAGTGTTGGCAATGCGCCAGATGTTACTGCCTGCGCTGCCATCCTTTTTCCCCGAAGTTTCCAGTACTTTCGACTCCTTGTCAGGAGGAGGAAAATCACCTGTAGTCTGGGATTTTGCTCTCTTATGTGCATTAGAAACAACTAATGAGTCCAATGGCAACTGTCCTCTTATACAAGTAGGGTCCACAGGTGCCGGTCTATATTTCTTTTCAATTCTAGGGTTTAATACCCTTGCTCTGGTGGTCTCCTAAAAATGTCATCAGCATGCTTAAGGACCCCTCTTAGCATGGGCAGAGTCTTGACGTTTTTTTCCGAAGTGGAAAAGGTGTCGACCAGAAAATCTTCCTCAATAGGGTCAGCATGTAGTTGCACATCATGGTTACCCGCCGCTCTTTCAATAAGGGCGTTAAAGGCAGGAGTGTCCTCAATAGGAGATGTTTTTCCATTGTATGTAAATGTGTCAGGGGCATTCTGTGGATCCCCCGAGTCAGCTGGGTCTGCCCATGGTTGGTTCTGATCGTCGGGATCAGTGTCCACATGATGAGTGGTATCCTCATTGTGAGAAGTTGGCCTGATATTCAGTGTTCACTATTCTAGTGATCACTATGTATCAGTCCAAACGACCCTTATGGTGATTGGTTGTAAGTCAACCGATAGACCAGCTATCCTAGTAGCATGGACAAGAGCAGTCTTCGGGCTAAACTCTAGAGGGCGTGTTAAGCCAGCTGTTATACCATCACATATACCCCTTGAACACCAAGTGAAAGGACACCACACAAGTGTTATGAAAATAAACAGTGTATTTATTTAGTTCACAACAGCCCTGTACTCTTTATGAGGACAGGGTACTAAGCACACAACAAAACTCTTACGAAAATACTTTAAGTTGCACGATTTACACAAATGCCCGAGGGGCACGAAAAACCATATACTATGAAAGTGGAATGCGAAATTACTAGCAGGTAAGTACTGGACTAATAGGCTTTGGAATCGCTAGGACTACGTTACTGAACCTTCAGATTACTAGTAGGAGGCCTAGGGGACTCGGGTGCAGAGTGTGCACTCTCACGCGGGATGCGGGACAAAGTCTATGGAGGCTAGTAAAAGCAAAGTTAGTGTTCTCGGGCGAACCCGACTAGGTAGGTCAAAAACGAAAGTGGATCTGGACCCTTGGATAGTGAGGCTATGCTGGGGCACCGAAATGCCGAAGTTACCTAGCCCAGGGGCTGCGGCTGCATAGGTCTGAAAAGACGTCGGGAATCCTCGTTGACGAACCAGGAGCCTGAAAGAAGGAGTTGCTGGCAGGCGACCAGTGAAGATTGTTCGATGGATCCAAGCCTGGATCGAAGATGGAAGACACCTGTAAGCAGAGGGGACCAAGTCCTGAATCACTAGCCAGTGATCAGATGGGCACCAGGATGGTACCGGATGGTAGTCACCTCGACCAGGTGAGTGGGCGACGCTGGGCTCTGCAGTCTCACGGACCAGGAGGCGTTGTCGGCGACCAGGATGGAGGTGCGAGCTGTCCCACGATGGTTGATGCTGTCGACGTCGCTGGACCCAGGATTGGGACAACAAGTCTTGGCAAATTCAAGCCCACGCGGTGGACCTAAAATGGAGTCTGGAGTGGACCAGGAGGGTCCGGGGTGCTCCTCTTTTGGAAGGGAGCAAGGGCCAGTCTGGAGCAACCAGACTAGCAGTGGTGATGTCGTCGGTCGTCGTCGGGAAGGCCACAAGCCAGCGGGCTAGTAGCCAGACAACGCGGTGAGCAGCAAAAAGCAGAAGGGCCCCACGCAGATCTCGTGGATGCTGGGGGGCTGGACTTCGGTGCTGGATCTGCTCAGGGTCGGGGCTTCTCGGACCCCAAAGCACTCACCAGAGGATCCCTCGGCGGTCGTTCTGGATAGAAGTCGTGCAGTTCTGATGATGGCCAGTCCCTCGAGGTCTCGTCGCACCTACGGTTCTCAGCATAGCTGTAGAGGTAGGTAGAGGTCAGAGGTGCCAGGGAAGCCGGGTCTCGTCGTGCTGGTCGGTCGGATTCCGGAGGAAGGACGTGCAGCAAACCGCAGTGTTCTTAGATGGTGCCTGCGGATGCAGGGTGACTACTCCTTAGCCACAAGGGAGAAATCTTGAGAAGAAGTCGAGAGTTCCTTTCGTAGAAAGTAGTTTCTTGATTCAAAGATGATCTAATTTGGAAGGGTCCCCGCTCCTGCCTTTATCCTAAAGAAAGGGGTGGGTACGTGACTAGGTCCTGCCCTAGGGGTGGGACCAGGAAGGGGGGTGGTTACACCCCTCTCCCATGCCGGACTTTCCCCAGGCCAGGGGCTGGTGTGCCCCTGGAACTGGTTCTAGCCGGCAGATGCGTAGTGAGCACCGGGGTGCCGCTTGCAGTCACCTTCCTGTAAAGCCCTGCCTACCCAGGATACACAAAACGCTGTCTGGAATGGTGCTAGCACCGCCCCTGACAGGAAACCCTTTGTCCAAGCTCCCCTCGCTGGAAGGACTCCCAGCTGCAGGGGGTCAGACTCGTGTCTGTGGTGGCAGCATCCATTTTGTGATACTGATTGAGTTAACTTTAACCGGGGTTCACAGTTACATACATGTCGTGTCCCTCTAGAAGGGTGGAATGCGAACCCCGTCGCCACAATTGGCGAGGGGTTAGTATTCCAATTCGTATGACACCTTACTTGACATGTTTTGATAAAGCGATACCAAAGATAGCATTTAACCGCGAGGATTATAATGCACTTAAGAGTATATGGTATGCGTTATCATGGAACAGCTATTAGGACTTGGTTCCGCAAGTGGCAAACGGGCTCAGCTCATGCCAGAGCACCATCTCACACGATTCCAAGCACTCTGCCTTCAGGATTGTCAAGGCCTGCCATAGGAGTGACTGATAGGAATCTGTGTGTCCATTTTAGAGTTAGATATAGGTATACTATATCTCAAGCAAAGGGTGATTACACCACCTTGCCCCAGCTGTCGTGCAGCCAGTTGTGTCAGATTTAGATGGCCAGCCAGGGGTGGCATAATACATGCTGCAACCCCTGGTAGGCCCTGGGTACACCTATGCCCCGAGTTACAGGGTCTGATAAGGTGGCCCAGTATCAATTGGATAATGCACCTAAGGTACACATGTCAATTTAGTGAGAGAACAGCTAGGCTGTGGGTCTGATTGGTAGGCCCACAGCCAGAGAAAGTCGTAAACCAGTGAAACAAAAGCAAAAAATCTGGGTGATCATAGGATTGCAGACCCTACTCTCCTACACTCATTATCGTCATCCCCTGTGTAGGAAGGTACCTCCTGACTATGGTTGCCCCCAACTTTTTGCCCTGTGTTTTAGCTGGTTTTTGACATAGTCGACCTGGGATCCTGCCAATCAGGACCCCAGGCCTACTGCTCTCTCTTTAAAATGGATTCCATGTACCCTAGGTGCATTTCCAATTGGTACTGGGCCACCCTATCAGACCCTGTAACTCAGGGCATGGGTGTACCCAGGGCTGCCAGGGGCTGCAGCATGTATTATGCCACCCCTGGCTGGCCTCCTAAATTTGACACAACTGGCTGCTTGACAGCTGGGGCAAAGTCGTTTAATCACCCTTTGCTGTAGATATAGTATACCTATATCTAACCCTAAAATGGACACACAGATTCCTATCAGTCACTCCTATGGCAGGCCTTAACAATCCTGAAGGCAGAGTGCTTGGAATCGTGTGAGATGGTGCTCTGGCATGAGCTGAGCCTGTCTGCAGCTTGCGGTACCAAGTCCTAATAGCTGTTCCATGATATCGCATACCATATACTCTTAAGTGCATTATAATCCTCGCGTTTAAATGCTATCTTTGGTATTGCTTTATCAAAACATGTCGAGTAAGGTGTCATACGAATTGGAATACTAACCCCTCGCCAATTCTGGCGACGGGGTTAGCATTCCACCCTTCTAGAGGGACACGACATGTATGTAACTGTGAACCCCGGTTAAAATTAACTGAAGCCTCAGCTCCACAAAATGGATGCTGCCACCACAGACACGAGTCTGACCCCCTGCAGCTGGGAGTCCTTCCAGCGAGGGGAGCCTGGACAAAGGGTTTCCTGTCAGGGGCGGTGCTAGCACCGTCCCAGACATGGTTTTGTGTATCCTGGGTAGGCAGGGCTTTTCAGGAAGGTGACTGCTGAGTGGCACCCCGGTGCTCACTACGCATAGGCCGGTCAGAACCAGTTTCAGGGGCACACCAGCCCCTGGCCTGGGGAAAGTCCGGCATGGCAGAGGGGTGTAACCACCCCCCTCCTGGTCCCACCCATAGGCAGGACCTAGTCACCGGGTCAGCCCCTTTTTTTTAGTATAAAGATGGGAGCGGGCCCCCTGTTCAAATTAGATCATCTTTGGAATCAAGACACGACTTTCTTCGAAAGGACTTCAAGATTTCTTCCTCAAGATTCTCCCTTGTGGCTAAGGAGTAGTCACCCTGCATCAAGCGGGCACCATCCTAAAGAACACTGCGGTCTGCTGCAAGTCCTTCTTCAAGAATCCGACGACCCAGCTCGACGAGACCCGGCTTCCCTGGCACCTCTGACCTCTACTCACCTCTACAGCACAGCTGAGAACCGTGAGTGCGACGAGACCTCGAGGGACCGACAATCGCCAAGACTGCACGACATCTTTACTGCAAGCCCACCGTGTCCTCCACTGGTGAGTGCTTTGGGGTCCGAGAAGCCCCGACCCTGCGCAGCTCCAGCACCCAAGGTCAGCCTCCCTGCATCTCCACGATCTGCGTGGGGCCCTTCTGCTGTTTGCTGTGCACCGCGTTGTTTGGCTACTAGCCGGCTGGCTTGTGGCCTTCTGAACGACGCCCGACGACATCACTGCTGCTGGCCTGGTTGCTCCAGGCTGGCCCTTGCTTCCTTCTTCAAGAGAGGCACCCCGGACCCTCCTGGTCCACTCCAGACGCCATTTTGAGTCCACCGCGTGGGCTTGAATTTGCCAAGGCTTGGTTGCCCAATCCTGGGTCCAGCGACGCCGACAGCTTCTATCTTCGTGGGACAGCTCGATCCTCCATCCTGGTCGCCGACAACGCCTCCTGGTCCGTGAGATCTTCGAGCTCAAGCGTCACCCACTCACCTTGTCGAGGTGGCTACCATCCGGTGCCCTCCTGGTGCCCACTGACTACTGGCTAGTAGTCTCGAACTTGGTCCCCTCTGCTTTCAGGTGTCATCTATCTTCGAGATCCAGGCTTGGATCTAACTGAACTTTCTTCACTGGTCACCGGCCAGCATCTTTTCTTCCGGCTCCTGGTCCGTCTACGAGGATTCCCGACGTCTTTTCAGACCTATGCAGCTGCAGCCCCTGGGCTAGGTAACTTCGGCATTTCGGTGCCCCAGCATAGCCTCACTATCCAAGGGTCAGAATCTACTTTCGTTTTCTCCCTACCAGGTCGGGTTCGCCCGAGAACACTAACTTTTCAATTTCTAACTACCATAGACTTTTGTCCGCATCTCGCGTGAGAGTGCACACACTGCACCCGAGTCCCCTAGGCCTCCTAGAAGTAATCTAACGATTCCCTAGTCAAGTCCTAGCGATTCCAAAAGCTATTAGTACTGTACTTACCTGCTAGGAATTTCGCATTCCACTTTCAGAGTATATGGTTTTCCGTGCCCCTCGGGCATTTGTATATACTGTGCTAACTTAAGTATTTTTGTAAGAGTTTTGATTTGTGCTTAGTACCCTGTCCTCAAAGAGTACAGGGCTGTTGTGATCTTTAATAAATAACTGTTTATTTTCATAACACTTGTGTGGTGTCCTTTCACTGGGTATTCAAGGGATATATGTGTGGTAAACAGCTGGCTTAACACGCCCTCTCGAGTCTTTAGCCTTAGACTGCTCGTATCCATGCTACTAGGATAGCTGGTCTATAAGGTTGACTTACAACCAATCATCAATAAGGTTTGCTGGACTGATACATAGTGTTCACTAGAATAGTGAGCACTGCATATCAGGCCACCTTCTCACACCCTGCATCCACATCTGAGTATGTGGGTGAAAAAGACTTAGGTTCTTGTCCATACGATTGCAGAGGTTCCACAAGAACCGGTGATGTGGTTGAATCCCTCTTCTTTAATGGAATCTTATATGACTCCATGGGTGTTTCTGGTATTATTTTCCCCTTATACATGGATAGTCTACCAGTGTCCGAGTCGATGAACTGCCTCGACTCCTGTTCTTCAGGCTCTTCTGTAGCCCCTAGTTCCATCGACACTCTTTAATGGCTCCGATACCCTTTTTCGGTTCAAACATATTCGGTCGCACCATCGGTGGCAACCCGAATTTGATTGGTGTCGATACGGTCTGAATTTTTCTGACCAACTATGGGGTTGGGGCCTTCTTTGGTCCGACCGTCATAGCCTTTTCTTTGATGCGTTGGAGTGACTGACACCTGTATGGATACGAATGGGGTCGGCTGTGTCGACTCGACAGGGTCCTTGGAGCCAGTCTTGGTCTTGGTCTCGGGCCTTGTCCGAGGATCGACTCCCTCTCTCGGTTCGAGCCTCTTGTCTGTGTCGACTCTTTGGCGCAGACTTCGTCGGTTCGACAGCCTTGACCTTGGTCTTCGGTGCCCCAACCTTCGGCTCGATGACCTTTTTGAACTTCTCGGTATCGATGGCCTTCTTCTGTTTCTTCGGCTCCGAGGAGTTTGAGGCCTTGGAAACGACCAGAGTCAGCTGCACTTTTGGTTTTGTTTTTGGTAGTGATGCTTTCGGTTTCGATTTCTTTGGATCGACCGATGGCTCTTTATATATGTTCGTAGCCGGGCCTTTATGCGGGGCTGTAGAACGATTCGATAGATCTTGGGTAAGGCCTTGTGGCGATCCCTCGACCTGAGCCTTATCGAGTGCTTCATCGTCGGCCCCCGTATCGACGGTTGGGCCTAGCTCCTCGCCTGAGCTATCTTCTACGGCCCCAAGGGCCTCTGCGTCTCCTACCTCATCGACTACGTTTTCTTCTTCCAATAGCTCTTCATCTTCGGCGTCATACTCCGAGTCATGCTCCGAAACAGGATCAGAGTGTTCTTCTCGATCCTCCAGATCAATGACTTCTTCGGTCCCGAAGATGTTTTCTGGATTAGGCGCTGATCTTTGCGACTCTAATCGAGCCACGCGTCGAATCAGAGGGCGTTTTCTTCGACCTGAACCGGGAACAGGCCATACAGTTGGCTTCGTTGTGATCCGGGGACACGCACTTGTTGCACACTGGGTGGACATCGATGTGCGGGTATTTTTCATTGCAAAGTGGACACCTCTTGAATGGGCTTCTTTCCATCGTAGATCGAAGATCGGGTCGAATGTGGAAAAAAAACCGTCTGATTCCTCGATGTCCTCTCGAAGCAAAGTTATCGGTACCGAACGAAACAATACCGACGCTGTTGAAATCCTTTTGGCTTTCTAGAAAGTTTTCCTAACTTGAGCTAAGATGGTAACTGTAGGAAGGTACATCCTGACTATGGTTGCCCCCAACTTTTTGCCCTGTGTTTTAGCTGGTTTTGGACATAGTTGACCTGGGACCCTGCCAATCAGGACCCCAGGCCTACTGCTCTCTTTAAAATGGATTCCATGTACCCTAGGTACATTTCCAATTGGTACTGGGCCACCCTATCAGACCCTGTAACTCAGGGCATGGGTGTACCCAGGGCTGCCAGGGGCTGCAGCATGTATTATGCCACCCCTGGCTGGCCTCCTAAATTTGACCCAACTGGCTGCTTGACAGCTGGGGCAAAGTCGTGTAATCACCCTTTGCTGTAGATATAGTATACCTATATCTAACCCTAAAATGGACACACAGATTCCTATCAGTCACTCCTATGGCAGGCCTTGACAATCCTGAAGGCAGAGTGCTTGGAATCATGTGAGATGGTGCTCTGGCATGAGCTGAGCCTGTCTGCAGCTTGCGGAACCAAGTCCTAATAGCTGTTCCATGATATCGCATACCATATACTCTTAAGTGCATTATAATCCTCGCGGTTAAATGCTATCTTTGGTATTGCTTTATCAAAACATGTCGAGTAAGGTGTCATACGAATTGGAATACTAACCCCTCGCCAATTCTGGCGACGGGGTTAGCATTCCACCCTTCTAGAGGGACACGACATGTATGTAACTGTGAACCCCGGTTAAAGTTAACTGAAGCCTCAGCTCCACAAAATGGATGCTGCCACCACAGACACGAGTCTGACCTCCTGCTGCTGGGAGTCCTTCCAGCGAGGGAGGCCTGGACAAAGGGTTTCCTGTCCGGGGCGGTGCTAGCACCATCCCAGACATGGTTTTGTGTATCCTGGGTAGGCAGGGCTTTTCAGGAAGGTGACTGCTGAGTGGCACCCCGGTGCTCACTACGCATAGGCCAGTCAGAACCAGTTCCAGGGGCACACCAGCCCCTGGCCTGGGGAAGTCCGGCAGGGGAGAGGGGTGTAACCACCCCCCTCCTGGTCCCACCCATAGGCAGGACCTAGTCACCGGGTCAGCCCCCTTTTTTAGTATAAAGATAGGAGCGGGCCCCCTGTTCAAATTAGATCATCTTTGGAATCAAGATACCACTTTCTTCGAAAGGACTTCACGATTTCTTCTTCAAGATTCTCCCTTGTGGCTAAGGAGTAGTCACCCTGCATCAAGCGGGCACCATCCTAAAGAACACTGCGGTCTGCTGCAAGTCCTTCATCACGAATCCGACGACCCAGCTCGACGAGACCCGGCTTCCCTGGCACCTCTGACCTCTACTCACCTCTACAGCCAAGCTGAGAACCGTGAGTGCGACGAGACCTCGAGGGACCGACGATCGCCAAGACTGCACGACATCTTTACTGCAAGCCCACGTGTCCTCCACTGGTGAGTGCTTTGGGGTCCGAGAAGCCCCGACCCAGCGCAGCTCCAGCACCCAAGGTCAGCCTCCCTGCATCTCCACGATCGGCGTGGGGCCCTTCTGCTGTTTGCTGTGCACCGCGTTGTTTGGCTACTAGCCGGCTGGCTTGTGGCCTTCCGAACGACGCCCGACGACAACTCTTCTGCTGGTCTGGTTGCTCCAGGCTGGCCCTTGCTTCCTTGTTCAAGAGAGGCACCCCGGACCCTCCTGGTCCACTCCAGACGCCATTTTAGGTCCACCGCGTGGGCTTGAATTTGCCAAGGCTTTGTTGCCCAATCCTGGGTCCAGCGACGCCGACAGCTTCTATCTTCGTGGGACAGCTCGATCCTCCATCCTGGTCGCCGACAACGCCTCCTGGTCCGTGAGATCTTCGAGTCAAGCGTCACCCACTCACCTTGTCGAGGTGGCTACCATCCGGTGCCCTCCTGGTGCCCACTGACTACTGGCTAGTAGTCTCGAACTTGGTCCCCTCTGCTTTCAGGTGTCATCTATCTTCGAGATCCAGGCTTGGATCCAACTGAACTTTCTTCACTGGTCACCGGCCAGCATCTTTTCTTCCGGCTCCTGGTCCGTCTACGAGGATTCCCGACGTCTTTTCAGACCTATGCAGCTGCAGCCCCTGGGCTAGGTAACTTCGGCATTTCGGTGCCCCAGCATAGCCTCACTATCCAAGGGTCAGAATCTACTTTCGGTTTCTCCCTACCAGGTCGGGTTCGCCCGAGAACACTAACTTTCTATTTCCTAGCTACCATAGACTTTTGTCCGCATCTCGCGTGGGAGTGCACACACTGCACCCGAGTCCCCTAGGCCTCCTAGACGTAATCTAACGATTCCCTAGTCAAGTCCTAGCGATTCCAAAAGCTATTAGTACTGTACTTACCTGCTAGGAATTTCGCATTCCACTTTCAGAGTATATGGTTTTCCGTGCCCCTCGGGCATTTGTATATACTGTGCTAACTTAAGTATTTTTGTAAGAGTTTTGGTTTGTGCTTAGTACCCTGTCCTCATAAAGAGTACAGGGCTGTTGTGATCTTTAATAAATAACTGTTTATTTTCATAACACTTGTGTGGTGTCCTTTCACTGGGTATTCAAGGGGTATATGTGTGGTAAACAGCTGGCTTAACACGCCCTCTCGAGTCTTTAGCCTTAGACTGCTCGTATCCATGCTACTAGGATAGCTGGTCTATAAGGTTGACTTACAACCAATCATCAATAAGGGTTGCTGGACTGATACATAGTGGGCACTAGAATAGTGACCACTGCATATCAGGCCACCTTCTCACAGTAACATCCGAACCCAATGGCGGAAAAAAAATCTGAGGATGGAGGGGATGCCCATGTGCACTGTAGTCCAGGGGAGGAGTCACCTATCTCGTGATACTTCGAAGACTCTTCCAGGACAACAATGTGCAATCATCCGGACCCAACACTAGGCGGCGATCTATGCACAGATATGAATTCAGCAGCCCACATGCCTCGAACACATACATACAAACCGATAGATCTGAAATGATTAAAAATTCTCTGGGACCCAGCTTGGTTCAATCATGGTCACATGTAAGCCAATATTTCTGAAATGTCCCCCTGAAGGATATGCTACTTTGCAGGACAATTGAACTACAAGCCTTTGACACCCACATACGTAGAGCTAACAGCAATACTAAACCAACACACTGTATCTAAGGTACAACACAACGACAGCCCAATACTTTAAACAATCACAACATCTCACGACAAAAAAGTGTTCTTTTTTGGAATTATGCAATATGAACTGCCCTCAGTTGAATGCATCCAATGCCAAGTAGTCTGACCCTTTTTTACAGCACTCTACATCAGCCCACCTAATCTGTTCAATAGTACACTGTGGAGATGTTTGAAGAAACAGAAGACTGGCTTTTACCCACGGCAAATTCTTCAGCGCAAGTTTAACTTTTCAATCCAACCATATATCGGTAGAAGCCTATTCTCACTGGAGACAACAGCGAGTCTTGAAATTGTCTGCCATACAGAAGCACAAGCCCTCCAGAAAAGTGACTCACCAATGTTTGCATAGGAAGTAGTTTCTTACCTTTAACTCCAGTTCTGTAGTAGGGGTATCTCTGCTATAGTCCTAATCTAGCGAATAGTCCCGCCCATGTGCGTGGACCCAGAAGCAATCAAAAATAATCTCTTAAGCGGTCTCATTGCAGTCCTGCATAGACACTTAAGAGAGAATTAAAACAAATAATGCAGCCTAACATCTACAAGGCTGCAAAGGCCACCACTTCATCTAAACAGTGAAAAGGATAGCCCACCATGTCCGGTTTAACACTATTTTACCAAGTTTTCCTCACAGGGAAAACTCCCCTTCACCAAAATCCTTGAAATGATAGAGAGGAAGGGTTGGACAGACAAGCCCCCATAGGCTGCCATTATGTGTCTTGAAAAGGGATACCGTGCCTTTAAGAAACTCTCCAGAGACCCTCAGTATCCCAGAATGCAGTCAAGTCCTTTTACGTTCAGTTCTTTTTGAAGGTGTATAAAGCAAAGCCTGTAGCATACAGTACAGTACCATTTTCTCCACCGGGGAGGAGGGTGGGCGCTTTTAACTATAACAGATACCCCTACTACAGAACTGGAGTTACAGGTAAGAAACCACTCCCTCTGTACTAGGGGATCTCTGTGTATAGTCATAATCTAGTAAATAGAATGGCAAGCCCATCCCAACAACCAATACGGCGGTGGAAGAAAAAGACACCACTACTGTGCAAACAGATTTCTCAAGGAAGCCTGCCCAACCTGAGCATCCGCTCTGGCATCAGAGTCCAGACAGTAATGCTTAGCAAAGGTATGGACCGACTTGACTTCCAAGTGGCGGCCCTGCAGATCTCTGCAATGGGAATATTACGAAGCAAAGCTGTTGTAGCTGCTTTGCCTCTGGTAGAATGAGTCTTATCCTTACCCTCTAAGGTCTTGTTGGCCTTCTGGTAAAATAACTGAATACAGGACACAATCCACCTAGAGATGGACTGTTTTGAGGTCCGATTGACATGGAAATCAGAAATCACCTTAGGAAGGAACTTCGGGTGAGTACACATCATAACCTTAGCAGCATGAAATTCAGTATAAGGTTCTTGGCAACACAATGCCTGATTTTCACTCACACTGCGGGCCTATGTAATGGCCACAAGGAAGGCCGCCTTCCATGACAAGTGCTGCAGAAAAGCCTTATGGATGGGTTCAAAAGGCTCCTTTATCAACCTGGACAGCACCACATTCAGCTCCCATGATGGCGAAGGACGCCGAACAGGAGGAAACACTTTCTTCAATCCTTCCAAAAAATCTTCAATCACAAGGATCTGGAAGGAGGTCTGTGAAGGGCATTTCCTATATGCAGTCAAAGCTGCGAGGTGAACCTTAATAGAATGAAAATTAAGGCCAGACTGAGCCAAATGCAAAAGGTATGGAAGGTATGCAGGTTGTCGGATCATAATGCTTGGAAGTGCAACAGATGCAGAACCTCTTCCACTTGTAGGCATAGGAAGTCCTAGTGGAGGGTCTCTTGGCTTCCTTAAGTATAGTCATGCAATCTTCAGGCAGACTAAGGTGTCCATATTGCACTCTCTCAGGAGCCATGCCACCAACCTCAAAAATGAGGTTGGGGTGCACCATCTGCCCCCGAACTTCAGGAGAAGGTCGGGCCGACAGCAGCCGCACGTGGGGCAGGAGAGACCGGTGAAGCAGGTCCGTGAACCACCACTGTCCGGACAACTCCGGAGCAATGAGGATCCTCCGTTGTCTGGATTGAGACAGCTTGATGAGCACCGCTGGAATCAGGCGAACGGGTGGAAAAGTGTACAGAAAGCTGTTCGACCAGCTGATCCATAGCGCGTTCCCCAGGGTCCCCGGTTGGTAATACCTGGAAGCGAAGTCTCGGCATTTTCTGTTTTTGGCCGTGGCAAACCGATCTAGGTCTGGAGTGCCCCACCTGTCGAAGATGTCTCCTAGCACTTTGTCGTTTAGAGCCCACTCATGGTTTTCTTGCACCAGCCTGCTGAGTACGTCCGCCTGAGCATTCTACACACCTGGCAGATGGGTAGCTGTTATAGTCAGTCCTCTGGCTAGTAGCCAGTGCTAGATCGCCTGCGCTTCCTGTGACAGTGCGCGATCGAGCCCCCTTGCTTGCTGAGGTAATAGATTGTGGTTGTATTGTCCGTCTGCACAAGCAAGAAGTTGGTCTGGAAGGACGGATGAAAGGCCTTCAGTGCCAAGTGCACAGCCCTGAGTCCCAGGAAATTGATGTGATACATGGATTCCGCCGGGGACCACGTTCCCTGGATCTGTAGATGGTCTGAATGCGCTCCCCAGCCGTGGAGAGAAGCATCCGTGACGACAGTCTGAATGGGAATGTACTTATGGAATGGAACACCCTTGAGGAGATTCTCTTGTGGAGCACCACCATCTCAGGGACTGTTGAGCGTGGAGGGACAGCTTGATCCGGTCGTCCCAGCTCCCCGCTTCTGGTCCCACTGATCCTCCAGACATTCCTGCAACGGCCTCATGTGCAGGCATGCATGTGGCGTGAGGAAGATGCAAGAGGCCATTGACCCTAGTAGAGAAGACACCGTCCTCACTGTTGTAGATGGAACAGCTATGAGAGCCTGAGCCTTCAGAAGGATTGATGAGCGTCTCTCCTCCAAAGGAGACACGCTTGCTGACAGAGTATCGATGGAGGCTCCCAAGTACTGTAGGCACTGGACAGGCGTCGGAACAGACTTTGACATGTTTATGTGCAACCCCAGCTGGTTCAACAGAACGGCCGTCCTGTTGAAGTGCAGTTGTGCTTCCTGGAAGGTGGAGGCTTTGATCAACCAGTCGTCCAGGTACGGGTAGAGAAACCTTGTTCTTTCTCAGGTGCGCTGCCACCACTGCCATGCATTTTGAAAACGTCCTGGGTGCAGACTTCAGTCCAAACGGTAGTACGATGTACTGATAGTGATTGGTGCCGACTAGAATTCGCAGGAACTCCGGTGTTTCCGTGCAATGGGTGTGAGAAGGTGGCCTGATATGCAGTGGTCACTATTCTAGTGCCCACTATGTATCAGTCCAGCAACCCTTATTGATGATTGGTTGTAAGTCAACCTTATAGACCAGCTATCCTAGTAGCATGGATACGAGCAGTCTAAGGCTAAAGACTCGAGAGGGCGTGTTAAGCCAGCTGTTTACCACACATATACCCCTTGAATACCCAGTGAAAGGACACCACACAAGTGTTATGAAAATAAACAGTTATTTATTAAAGATCACAACAGCCCTGTACTCTTTATGAGGACAGGGTACTAAGCACAAACCAAAAACTCTTACAAAATACTTAAGTTAGCACAGTATATACAAATGCCCGAGGGGCACGGAAAACCATATACTCTAAAAGTGGAATGTGAAATTCCTAGCAGGTAAGTACAGTACTAATAGCTTTTGGAATCGCTAGGACTTGACTAGGGAATCGTTAGATTACGACTAGGAGGCCTAGGGGACTCGGGTGCAGTGTGTGCACTCTCACGCGAGATGCGGACAAAAGTCTATGGTAGCTAGGAAATAGAAAGTTAGTGTTCTCGGGCGAACCCGACCTGGTAGGGAGAAAACGAAGATAGATTCTGACCCTTGGATAGTGAGGCTATGCTGGGGCACCGAAATGCCGAAGTTACCTAGCCCAGGGGCTGCAGCTGCATAGGTCTGAAAAGACGTCGGGAATCCTCGTAGACGGACCAGGAGCCGGAAGAAAAGATGCTGGCCGGTGACCAGTGAAGAAAGTTCAGTTGGATCCAAGCCTGGATCTCGAAGATAGATGACACCTGAAAGCAGAGGGGACCAAGTTCGAGACTACTAGCCAGTAGTCAGTGGGCACCAGGAGGGCACCGGATGGTAGCCACCTCGACAAGGTGAGTGGGTGACGCTGGAGCTCGAAGATCTCACGGACCAGGAGGCGTTGTCGGCGACCAGGATGGAGGATCGAGCTGTCCCACGAAGATAGAAGCTGTCGGCGTCGCTGGACCCAGGATTGGGCAACAAAGCCTTGGCAAATTCAAGCCCACGCGGTGGACCTAAAAATGGCGTCTGGAGTGGACCAGGAGGGTCCGGGGTGCCTCTCTTGAAAAAGGAAGCAAGGGCCAGCCTGGAGCAACCAGACCAGCGGAAGAGTTGTCGTCGGGCGTCGTTCGGAAGGCCACAAGCCAGCCGGCTAGTAGCCAAACAACGCGGTGCACAGCAAACAGCAGAAGGGCCCCACGCCGATCGTGGAGATGCAGGGAGGCTGACCTTGGGTGCTGGAGCTGCGCAGGGTCGGGGCTTCTCGGACCCCAAAGCACTCACCAGTGGAGGACACGGTGGGCTTGCAGTAAAGATGTCGTGCAGTCTTGGCGATCGTCGGTCCCTCGAGGTCTCGTCGCACTCACGGTTCTCAGCTTTGCTGTAGAGGTGAGTAGAGGTCAGAGGTGCCAGGGAAGCCGGGTCTCGTCGAGCTGGGTCGTCGGATTCGTGATGAAGGACTTGCAGCAGGCCGCAGTGTTCTTTAGGATGGTGCCTGCGGATGCAGGGTGACTACTCCTTAGCCACAAGGGAGAATCTTGAAGAAGAAATCGTGAAGTCCTTTCGAAGAAAGTGGTATCTTGATTCCAAAGATGATCTAATTTGAACAGGGGGCCCGCTCCTATCTTTATACTAAAAAAGGGGGCTGACCCGGTGACTAGGTCCTGCCTATGGGTGGGACCAGGAGGGGGGTGGTTACACCCCTCTCCCCTGCCGGACTTCCCCAGGCCAGGGGCTGGTGTGCCCCTGGAACTGGTTCTGACTGGCCTATGCGTAGTGAGCACCGGGGTGCCACTCAGCAGTCACCTTCCTGAAAAGCCCTGCCTACCCAGGATACACAAAACCATGTCTGGGACGGTGCTAGCACCGCCCCTGACAGGAAACCCTTTGTCCAGGCTCCCCTCACTGGGAGGACTCCCAGCTGCAGGGGGTCAGACTCGTGTCTGTGGTGGCAGCATCCATTTTGTGGAGCTGAGGCTTTGCTTAACTTTAACCGGGGTTCACAGTTACATACATGTCGTGTCCCTCTAGAAGGGTGGAATGCTAACCCCGTCGCCAGAATTGGCGAGGGGTTAGTATTCCAATTCGTATGACACCTTACTCGACATGTTTTGATAAAGCAATACCAAAGTTAGCATTTAACCGCGAGGATTATAATGCACTTAAGAGTATATGGTATGCGATATCATGGAACAGCTATTAGGACTTGATTCCGCAAGCTGCAGACAGGCTCAGCTCATGCCAGAGCACCATCTCACACGATTCCAAGCACTCTGCCTTCAGGATTGTCAAGGCCTGCCATAGGAGTGACTGATAGGAATCTGTGTGTCCATTTTAGGGTTAGATATAGGTATACTATATCTACAGCAAAGGGTGATTACACGACTTTGCCCCAGCTGTCATGCAGCCAGTTGTGTCAAATTTAGGAGGCCAGCCAGGGGTGGCATAATACATGCTGCAGCCCCTGGCAGCCCTGGGTACACCTATGCCCTGAGTTACAGGGTCTGATAAGGTGGCCCAGTACCAATTGGAAATGTACCTAGGGTACATGGAATCCATTTTAAAGAGAGAGCAGTAGGCCTGGGGTCCTGATTGGCAGGGTCCCAGGTCGACTATGTCCAAAACCAGCTAAAACACAGGGCAAAAAGTTGGGGGCAACCATAGTCAGGATGTACCTTCCTACAATGGGCACATGGAAGTACGCATCTTGCAGATCTATTGCACAAAGCCAGTCTCATCTTTGCAGCAGAGGATAAATCTGGTGCAAAGACAGCATGCAAAACTTTTCCCTGCGAATCCACTTATTTGCTTGTCGCAAATCCAGAATGAGCCTTAACTCGTTCTTGTCCTTTTTGCGCAGGAGGAAGAACCGAGAGTAAAGACCCTTTCCCCTTTGAGACAAAGGAACGTCTATCGCCCTCTTTCTTAACAGGGTATTTGCCTCCACCTGAAGCTCGCACAGTTGGAACTGCGAGTAAACCGGTGGAATCGCTGGAGGCGGGCTGACGAAATGAAGACCGTACCCATTGCAAACAATACTCAGCACCCACTTGTCCAGAGTAATTTTTCTCCACTTTGCCAAATAATGTTGCATGCTTCCCCCCACCGGAGCAGGTAACGGACGAGGGGAAGTAGCACCTCCGGGCCAAGACCCGGCTGGGCCTTTGGGCGTCGAGGAGGACTGTTTGCCGCCTCTGCCCCTCTGGCGCTTCTGGAATGGCCGCCGCTGGTACTGCTGCTGCTGGTGTTGCGGTCAAACTTGGCGACCTTGCCCTCTTCCCTGGGCACCGAAACGTCTCTGGAAGGGACGGACGGTCTTCTGCTCTTTTGGTTTTTCTAACCGACAGCCGTCAGGGTTGCTGCCTCTGCCTTCATGCGGGACATCTCATCCGCATGTTTATCAAAGAGCGTCGACCCAGAGAACGGCAAGTTGGCGACTCGTTGCTGCGCCTCTTGTTTCAGCGATGTCAAACGCAATCAGGCATGACGCCTCAGATTAATCCCATGGCAGTATCCATGAGCCGACAAGAGAGTAATCTGCAGCCGAGCTGATTACCCGATTGGATACCATCATGCCCTTATTGATTTCTTAAAAGTCCTCACTCCTGTCTCTCGGAAGGTGCTCCAGAAACTGCTGCAGGGACTCCCACAAAGACCGGTCATACAGACCCAAAAGAGCCGTGGCACTAGCGGCCTTCATGGAAGTAGCAGCCGTACCACATACTTTGTCCCGCTGAGTCCATCTGACAGGTCTCCTTATCCGGAGGCACCGTAAAAGACTGGGCAGTAGCGTGCTGCTTCCTTGCCGCAGTGACGATCACCGAATCCGGCACTGGGTCCGATCTAAGGAACGCCGGATCAGTGTCTGGGGCCCTGTACTTTTTCTGTAGCATGGAAGGAGCGGATTTCCTTGACGCCGGAGTCAAGAAGAGCTCCATCGCCAGTTCCTCCAGCCATGGCAACAAGGGTAGAGAACTGCCGCTTGTGCAGGGTTTCGAAAATTACCGAAGTAGAAGGTGTGGGAACAGTTACCGAAATCCCCAGCTCCGCTGCCCCTCTCAATAACACCTCTTGAAAAGACACAAGGTCATCGACCGGTGACACCCTTGTACGGGGGGAATCAGATATGGTGGGCGAGTACTCCCTGGCACTGGAGGAATCTGTATGCCGGGACCTTGACTTGTCCCTCTGGCGAAGGTGCCTGGACCGTGTCGAAGACAGTAAGTCACTCCTTGACCGGTGTCAGTCTGGACCTTGACCTCAATCTCCTAGGCCTCGGGCGATCCACTGGCCGTACAGGAGGCGAAAGCTGCGGAGACAGAACCGGAACAATAGGTTGTGGAGGCCTCGTATGTGGCGACGGGAGGCGTGGCAGAGAGAGAACGCGGAGTTGGCCGCGGTGGAGGAAGAGGTGGTTGATGAGGGGGAATTGGAAGAGGAGTAGGAGAACGAGGAGGAGTCTCCTTAGGCAATGGAGGAGGCGTAGGCGTCCTGGTCCTAGAAGGCGAGTAGGTCTGCAAATAGTCAGAGTCCGAAGACCTGACCCCTCTCCTCTTTCTTCTGCCTTTGCGATTAGGTCCTCGAGGCAGACTTCTTTGCAGCCGAGCGCCGCCGCGCCCATGGGCTCGTGGATGCAGAGGACAGGCTGACCACTGAGGAAGAGGACACAGTCCTGGCCCTCGACCGCCTCCTAGACGTCGATCTTTCCCTCCGTGAAGACGACCTCTTCTTCTACGTCGACCGTCTTGACGTCGATACATCCCTCTACGTCGACTCTTCGCCTCGAAGGCGAACGGCGGTGTCGCCTCAACAGCGAGCGCCAGTGCCTCTCGGACCCCTCTCGAAGTAGACGGTGTCTCGACGACTATGCAGTCCTAGACGTCGACCTCGTTCGAGGTCTCGACGTCAGTCCCCTCTACGTCGAACGGCGCCGTCGCTTCGCCCCAGAGCCCTGGGACAACGGGGAGCAGATGGTAGTCATCCCTCTAGACGCCGACGTCACGGCTATCGACGTCGGCAGATCTGTGCCTTTTCCTGGCCTTATCTTGACTGGGGAACCCCACAGAGGCCGAAGCACGGGCAAAGGATGAAGTCCCTCCATGCCCAGACCCACCATGGTCCTGATGTCTCCTTACCTCCAGGCCTTGGAGACTGATCTTCTCCCTGTCCCTCAGGGTCCTCTTGGAGAATGCTCTGCAAATTTCAGTTTTCAGGGACATGAGAGGAGAGTAGACAGAGGATACACACTCTGTGAGCGTCCGATTTAGCCTTCTTCCTGGAACACTCGGGACACTTGTCGAACAAGGCAGGCATATTCGACAAGAGATTACCCAAAACTGGCCAAAAACACCCGCAAAAGGAAGAAGCAGTCAGACGTAGATTGAAACACTCAACACTTGAAAAGTGCCAAAAAATTGAACAACCAAAAAGGGAGAGCTCAATGCTCCAGGGTCCTGCTAGCAGGAGCCGGAAAAAAGAACTGAAAGTATGTTATGTTATGTTATTTATTATTTATTAAGCGCGCATACGCCCGAGGGCTTCTTGGCGCTGGTGAGAGAGTCAACATAATACATAAAAGAAATACAATCACTGTTTACCATAAGCCTGGGAAAAAAGAAAAGTTTTAAATGCCTTCCTGAAGGCAAGAAGGTCCTTACTGTGTCGCAGAGTCAAAGGGAGGGAGTTCCACAATGAAGCGGCTAAAAATTGAAAGCTGCTAACTCCCTGACGTTTCTTTTTGAAACGAGGGACCTCAAGAAGGTCTTTGTGGATGGATCTCAAGCTGCGCAAGGGTTTGTATTTGCGCAGTAGCAGTCTAAGGAACATAGGATCCTTACCTTCCAAAGCCTTGAACACAATACAGCCCACCTTAAATGTGGCTCTCTGTTCCACAGGCAGCCAGTGCAAAATCTCTAGTCCATGTCTAATTGATTCCCACTTGGGGACTTTGCAAATAAGTCTTGCAGCTTGATTTTGCAAGTATTGCAGTCTTTTTAGTTGGCCAATAGGCGCCCCCAAGTAGAGGCCATTTGAAAAATCAATGTGAGACAGGACTAGGGCACTAACTGTCTGAATTAAGGCCAGACCTGTGAGGAGATGTGCAATTTTCTTGATCTTCCTCAACTGAAAGAACCCCGAGGAGACCACAGTTCCGATTTGACTTGCCAAGGTAAGATCCTCGCTAAGAGTCACTCCCAAACTTTTTACCGTGCGGGGTTTTTTTGGGGGCGAGCCCATGTCCGACGGCCAAAAGCTAGGACTCCAACTGATCTCACTCTTCCCAGGTAGAATAAGCTCTGTTTTTCCCGGGTTTAACTTAAGGTGGTTTAGAGACATCCACCTCTGGATAAAAGACATAGTTGCTCGGAATTTCTCAGCAGCATTGTGAGAATTTAGCACAAAAACCAGCTGCAGGTCGTCTGCATAATTATATACATCAACCTTAAACTCTCGTAGGGAGAACAGCAAAGGCCGCATATACAAATTAAATAATAAAGGGGACAAGGAGGATCCTTGAGGAACCCCACAAAAAGAACTTTTTTTTGGGGCTGTGAAAGAACCCAGTCGAACCGATTGGGTACGTCCTGAAATGAAGGACTTGAGCCAGGCCAAGGCCAAGTCCCGAAGACCGGCCTGTTCGACACGGTTGACCAAGATGGTATAGTCAACCGTGTCGAACGCAGCAGACAGGTCCAATAACACCAAAGCCTGGTGCAGGTCCCTGTCTGCGTTGGACCTTAAGGTATTCTGAACGGCCAATATCACTGCCTCAGTCGAGTGACCAGGCCGGAACCCTGCCTGGTTGGGTTGTAAATAGCCAGAGGCTTCCACAAAACTTGATAGGCAGTTGGTTACATGCGCCTCCAATATTTTAGATAGATAAGGCAGTAACGATATTGGTCTGTAATTAGAAAGGTCTGAGGAGTCAATACCAGGTTTCTTTTTTAAAGGGATCAGTAAGGCCTGTTTAAAACTATTAGGAACATTCCCTGACATAAGGGAGTTATTAAGCAGTGGAATCAGGCTACTTGGGAGTGCCCGACCTATTTCTCTCATTACTTGGGGAGGGCAGGCATCCTGAGGAGATCCTGATTTAACTCTAGTGAGCAAATCTTGAAGGATTCGGTCAGTGATTAAAGGAAAAGAATGCAGAGTAAGAGGGTTAAAAAAGGTATCATCTATCGGGACACAGACTGGTAACTTGGATAGAGTATCATTAATCAACACTATTTTATCATTAAAATAGTCGTTCAGTGAGTTGCAGAGCAATTTTGAGGGGACAACCGGGGGAGAAGTTCTCTCATCATTGCACAGCTCAGTCACAATCCTGAAAATTTCTTTCGACTTGTTGGTCGCATTAAGTATTTTAGAAGAGAAATAAGCAGTTTTGTGAGTGTGCAGCGTCTTTTGGTAGGCTTTACGAACTGAACAATATACAGTCCTTGCTTCGGGACAGTAGTTGGTACGCCATGTTCTCTCTTGCTGCCTCACTTCAAGTTTTAATTTCCTCAACTCCGGCGTGAACCACTTATGCGCGTCCGCGCCGCGTGAGTTGTCAAAGCGAGTGAGGGGGAACACAGACATTAATGGCCGAAGTTAACCAATCTTGAAGCCTACAATCGGCTATCTCCACATCTGAGCTCTGCTCTGGCAAAGTAGACTAACAAATTTAAAAAAGCTGACATGTCCAACGAGGACCATTTCCGAGTCAGACTGGTAGCCTTCAGCTTAAATTGAAGAGCTTTCGCAACACAAAATGAGAAACTAATGATAAAATGGTCAGACCAGCTACAGGGTTTAATATCAATAACATCAATAGCCAAATTCAGTGACCAAAGTTGATCGAGGCTGTGGCCCTTTTGATGGGTCTGAGTATCTATATGTTGTATAAGATTCAGATCACTCAAGAGGTCCCTCGTCTCAGCTGCTTGGGGATCTAATAGTATGCTATCAAACCAAAGATTTAAGTCCCCAATCAGGAGTAGTTTAGAATTATTGGTGGCTAGCATGGCCAGTTGCTCCGCAAGGATAGCAGGAAACGTAGCCATAGTTTGGGGAGGGCGGTATAGTAGAACCACCACGAGTGTCCCATTGACAGTATCCAATTTGGCAACAATATTCTCCACATTAGGAATATCTAAGGAGGGGAGTTGTCTAAGTTGATGTTTCTTATTGGAGATGATGGCCACCCCGCCCCCAATTTTACCTGCCGGTCGTAAAACGGAGATAATGTAATAATCAGCAGGCAAGGCAGCTAAGATGTCCGGTAGTGAATCCGGTGTAAGCCATGTTTCGGTCAACAGGAGTAAATCCGGTTTAGTATCAGATAGTAACAAAAAGATGTCTGTCTGATGTTTGGTCATAGAACGGGTGTTTAAATAAACACATTTAAAATTACAGATAGTACCTGGGGTGCTTTCCGAAACCGCGTAACTCGAGGCAGAGTCCGTAGTTAGAATATTAGGATTGGTAATGCCTAGGCGAGATGTCCGTTTCACCGTGTTGAGGGGAACGGGGGGGCACATCATGATGGAAGGCCGCAGCGCTAGTAAATCAGCGGAAGTGTACACTAAAGGACAGACGGAGTCCTTAGCCCCTAGCCCCGGACGCTCGCGGACGAGCGCAGACGAGCTTGACTCTAGCGCGACTCCGGCGCGCCTCCGTCGCGCCCGCTGCGCTCCCTCCAGCACATTACGTTTTATGTGAGGGTGCCTCGAGCGACTGGACCGCTGCCACAGGTCCCTGCGCTCTCTGGCTCCTCCCAATATGGCGCCCGTTCCCACCACCAGACCGGCACTAGGGGCCGCGGTAGGTGAGCCGCCCTCCACACAATCGGCAGAAGCCGCGATGGACCAAGGCAGAGGGGCCGCTGTTTCAGGTAAGAGTGCGAGTAGCGCTATAAATCAGCCGCCCTGCACGCAAACAAATACAGAAGCACTCGCCAGCTATTCCGCATGCAATTATCAGTTAGATTAAAGTAAAAGGACTTGGCTGTGCTTTC